>NW_018251247.1:146866-149736 GCF_001263595.1 Phalaenopsis equestris | reverse complement strand
AACTCTTAAGAAAGTGTCCACACCATGCTATACCAGATTGGTTAATAATTCAAACCTTTTATAATGGATTAATTGGTTCTCTTAGATCTATCATCGATGCCACTGCTGGTGGTTCATTCATGTCAAAACCATTTCATGATGCTTATGCTTTAATTGAAGAGTTGGCTACCAATAATTTTTAATGGCCTTCTGCGAGGGTGAATCCTAAGAAAGTAGCCAATATTCATGAAACTGATGCATTTACTATGTTAGCAAATCAAGTTGCT
This sequence comes from Phalaenopsis equestris, assembly GCF_001263595.1. NCBI lineage: Eukaryota > Viridiplantae > Streptophyta > Magnoliopsida > Asparagales > Orchidaceae > Phalaenopsis > Phalaenopsis equestris. The sequence continues at coordinate 149,470 of NW_018251247.1, read as the reverse complement.
GTAATTTCAAGGAAGTTAGACCAATTTGGAATGATTTTTTCTCAACCAATTTTCATGATTAAAGAAGTCATTAGGCCAAATGGTAGATTCTCAAGTATCATTAGAAACTTTGAATGCCATAAATAATAAGCAAAATAACCCATATTCCAATTATTATAACCCAGGTTGAAAGAACCATCCCAACTTTAACTGGAATAAAAATTCGGGTGGTAATAATCAGCAATGGGGGAACAACCAAGGAAACCTTGGGAAACTTGAAAAACCAAGGGAATAATAATTATAGATCTACTTATCCTCCAGCTTTTAACATTAATACACAGTTTAAGGATAAGAATTTTTTTATAGAAGAAGTGGTCTATAGAAGAAGTGGTGTTACAAATGGATAATCAGTTACAAAGTCAAGGAGCTACAATTAGAAATATTGAGAATCAACTTTGGAAAATCACAAGTTTATTAAGTAATAGATCCTAAGGAACACTTCCTACTAATACTAAATCAACTCCAAAATCCAAAAGTAAAGGCAAGTTAAAGCCATACAACTTAGAAGTGGAAGAGAGTTGGAAGGTAGGGTTCAAAAAGAGATTGAAGTAGAGAGAAAAGAAATTGAAGAATCAAAAGAGGACGCTCTGAAGACTTTGAAAGATTCTGAAAGACCTATTTCTCTGCCAGAAATGATTTAGAAAAAAACACCACCTCCATTTCCTCAGAGATTTTGATAACAAAAATTGGATAAACAATTCTCAAAATTCTTGGAAATATTTAGAATATTTAAGAAGCTTCTTACAATCAATATTCCATTTGCTAAAGCCTTAGAACAAATGCCATGCCATATGGAGTTTGTAAAGTTTATGAAGGATAGGAAAAGGAAGTTCAAATATAACAAGATTGTTTCAATTAGTGAGGAGTGCAGTGCTATAATTCAGAAAAGCTTCATGAAAAGCTTAAAAATCCTAGTAGCTTCACAATTCCATGTGCAACAGGAGATAAATTTTATGGGAAAGCTTTATGTGATTCAGGTGCAAGCATTAATCTTATATCATTGTCAATATTTAAAAGATTGAGATTAGAGAAATAACCCCTATTACTATAACTCTGCAATTAGTAGATCGTTCAATAATTTATCCTAAAAGAGTTATAGAAGATGTCCTAGTGAAAGTGGATCAATTTATCTTTCTTGTTGATTTCATTGTGCTAGATATGGAGGAAGATAAAGAGATACCTAGGGGAGACCTTTCCTAGCCACAGGAAGAGCAATGATAGATGTGCAGAAAGGAGAATTAACAATGCACGTCAACGATCAAACTGTTACTTTTAACATTTCAAAATCAATTAAATACCCTACAAAAGGTAAAGATGATGAATGTTATAGAATGGATGTTATAAGATATTTAAGCAAATGTTATTTCAAGACTATTTATGAAAAAAAAAGATAAAGATTTGGAACACGAGCAAGAAGAGGAATTAGATCAATGTGTAAACCTTTTTAAGGAAGATTCAAGTTATGTTCAAGAAAGTTTTGCAATTTTGGACACGATGGGCAAAGATAAATCATTTTGTCCATCTATTGAAAAACCTCCAGAACTTGAGTTGAAATTACTTCCTGAACATTTAAAATATGCCTTTTTAGGAGATTCATCTACTTTGTCTGTTATAATTTCCTCAAAATTAACGAAGGAAGAAGAAGAAAAGCTGATGAAAATTCTGAAAAATTTTAAGAAAGTCTTCGGATGGACAATTGAGAAAGTATTTTAAGAAAGTCTTCGGATGGACAATTGCTGATATTAAAGGAATCAGTCCTTTAATTTGTATGCATAGAATTAATTTGTATACATAGAATTAATCTGGAAGAAAACTGCAAACTCAGGGCTGATCCACAAAGAACTTTAAATTATGTTATGAAAGAGATTGTTAAGAAAGAAATTTTAAAGTGGTTAGATGCTAGAATTATCTACCCTATTTCCGATAGTGCATGGGATAGTCCAATTCACTATATTCCTAAGAAAGGAGGAGTAACTGTAACTGTGAATGAGCATAATGAGTTAATACCTACTAGACAAGTTAAAGGGTGGCATATATGCATTGATTATAGAAAATTAAATATTGCCACTAGGAATGATCATTTTTCACTACCCTTTCTAGATCAAATGTTGGATAGACTAGCTGGTCATAAATACTTTTATTTTCTGGATGGATATATCAGTTTCACCAAATTCAAATATCTCCTGAGTATCAAGAGAAAAAAACATTTACTAGTTATTATGGTATTTTTGCTTTTAGAAGAATGTCCTTTAGTTTAAGAAGAATGTCCTTTAGAATGTCCTTTAGTTTATGTAATGTCACTGCTACATTTCAAAGATGTATGATGGCAATTTTTTATGATTTAATTGAAAAAGGAATTAAAGTCCTTATGGATGAATTTTGAGTGTTTGGAACTTCATTTGACTCATGTTTAGAACATTTATCTAAAGTTCTTAAGCGCTGTGAAGAAACAAATTTAGTCCTTAACTTGGAAAAATGCCAATTTATGGTAGCAGGAGGAATTGTATTAGGTCATCAAATATCAGAAAATGGTATGGAAGTAGATCCTGCTAAAATTCAAGTGAT
>NW_018251247.1:146084-146658 GCF_001263595.1 Phalaenopsis equestris | reverse complement strand
GCACCAATTATAGTTTCACTAAATTGGGAAAAACCTTTTGAACTTATGTGTAATGCAAGTGATTATGCTATTGGAGTTATTTTAGGACAAAGATATGATAAAAATTTCAAAGTTATTTACTATGCTAGTAAAACTCTTAATGAAACTCAAATTAATTATACAACTGAAAAAGAGTTATTGGCACTAATATATGCCTTTTATAAATTTAGATCATACTTGATTGGAACTCATTGTATAGTGCATACAGATCATTCTGCTATTAAGTACTTAATGAAAAAGAAGGATACTAAACAGAGACTTATACGATGGATTCTTCTTTTACAAGAATTTGATTTTTAAATACTAGATCGGAAGGGAACTAAAAATCAAATTGTTGATCATTTGTCTATGGTTTTGATTGCGGAATAATAGCATCTATTTTTAAAAAGAAATTAATGAACATTTTTCACATGAAAAATTGTTCAATGTTAATGAGTGGCGTGTTCCGTGGTATGCCGACTTTGTGAACTTTATTGTTAGTGATCTTATACCCTATGGAATGACACACCAACAAATGAGGAAATTTATTTTTGAA
>NW_018251247.1:135382-146038 GCF_001263595.1 Phalaenopsis equestris | reverse complement strand
CATTCAAAGATGTGTACCATTAGAAGAAACTTATGAAATTATCTAAAAATGTCATAATTCTGATTTTAGGGGACATTTTGGTGTTGATAAAATAACATACGAGATTCTACAATCTGGATTTTATTGGCCTACAAATTTTAGAGATGTTAATGCTTATATCAAAAATTGTGATAGATGTCAAAGAGTAGGCAATATTTCTAAAAGAAATGAGATGCCCCTCAATTATATGCTAGAAGTTGAAATATTTGATGTATGGGGATTAGATTTCATTGGACCATTTATACCATCTTTCAGAAATTTATAAATTATGTTAGTAGTAGACTATGTGTCCAAAAGGATAGAAGCTGTTGCTTTACCTTGAGGTGATGCTCAAAGTGTTGGAAAATTTTTGAAAACAAACATATTTTGTAGATTTGGGATGTCGAGTTATCATTGTTGATGGGAGAAGTCATTTCAGAAATGTTATTATGGAGAAGTTATTAAAAAAATATCATATAAATCATATGATATAAATCATATGATTGAGTTATTAAAAAAATATCATATAAATCATATGATTGCTACTGTTTATCATCCTCGGTTATCCAATCAGAAAATTAAGAGCAATCAGAAAATTAAGAGAATTATGGAAAATTCTATGAATCCAACAAAAATGGATTGGTCAGTCAAACATGACTATGCTTTGTGGGCTTATAGGACTGCATATAGAAATTCTATTAGAAGGTCCCCATATAGGCTAATATTTGGGAAATCTTGTCACTTACCAGTTGAACTTGAGCATAAAGCATATTGGGCTATTAAAGAGTTCAATTATAATTTAAAAGTTGCTTGTGATAAAAGATTGTTACAATTAAATGAGCTTGAAGAGATAAGGAATAAATCTTATGAAAGTGCAAAGATTTATAAAGAAAATATGAAAATGTGACATGATCAAAAGGTTCTTACTAAAAATTTTCAGTAAGGGCAACAAGTTTTGCTTTATAATGCAAGGTTAAGATTATTATTTTATTTCTAGGCAAACTTAAGTCCAGGTGGATGGGTCCATTTGTTGTGATAAAAGTTTATCCTTATGGAGCTGTGGATATTAAAGACCCTAATTCTGAGAAAATTTTTAAAGTGAATGGACATAGACTGAAACCTTATTATATAGGGGATCAACATAAATATAAATATGGAATGATGTTGGGTCAACTAGAATGAGGACTGGTTACGTCGGGCTGACAACGTAAAATCAAGCGCTTTGTGGGAGACAACCCATAGTTATTAGTGTGTTTTTGCTTTGATTGATGTTTTGAGTCTGATTAAGAAAATTTATTTAGAAAAATATGGTAGTATTTTCAATATATAATGATTTAGTGATTATTCTATGACCTTAAAAGATGACTTAAACATGTTAAAATGCGTATTTAGATGTTAAGTTGGCATGTGCTAAATTAAGCACCGACGCTTAAGTGCCTATATCAGGTGCTTAAGACACGATAATTTAATCACATGTGCAAATTTCAATTTTTAGAATGTGTAACTGCAATTTAGTTTGAATAAATGTGTCTTGGCGGTTTTTAGTCATGCCTAGAAGTTGTGAGGGGGATTTAGGCCTATAAATAAAAGGGGTTTGTGAAGGAATTTCATCCTGGATTATTTTTAGCCCAAAAGTCTAAGAAAGAGAGAGATTTAGAGAAAATGTCTTCATGGGAGATGGATTTGAAGAAGGAAGAAGCCATGAGGAAGAAGTTCATTAGTCAAAGTGCACAGGAGATGCATAACGATTTCTTAGCCGTTAATATTAAAGGGATATCAGAGAAGATCAACCAGATGGAGAATACTATATCTGTATTAGAGACTATGGTGCTTGAATTGCATGCTCATCTAGAACATAATGGGTGAAAACTTAAGATGCAATTCAACCATACCAGTTATGTAGAGGAAGCAGATAAGGCGATGTTCCTTAAGCAAAAGTGGATCGAAGATGATACTATTAAAGCTCGTCACCACCGTTCGTTTTATCAACTCTATATTCCTGGAGAGACTACTGAGAGACAAGAATTTGTTCCTTCTAATGAAGAGTGGCATTAAGTTAAGTGTTAGGAATTGTGTGTTTGGAGTCATGTTTTTAAGTGTGTTAGTGTTTGTGTCTTATGTTTAGTGTTTGTGTCACTTATGTGTTTAATTGTAAATGTGTGTTAAGTGTTTTGTACTTCTAAAAATTTTCTCGTCCAAGACTATTTGGAGAGATAACTAAGGGTTAAATGTGTTTGTACTTGTTTGTGAATTAATATAAGTTTATTTTTGTGAAAATTTGTGTTATTATTAGCCTCAAATTTAATTAATTATTATGGAGAATTTTGAGAGAGAAGGGAGTTATAGGAAGTAAAAATAGTCATTTAAGTGCTATGAGACCATTTAGGGGTAGTTTACTTAGGCTAATATTGCATTTTACTTACAATTAAAAATTTTGAAAATTGTGCACTGGTGCATAAGCGCCACATCTCACGCTTAAGCATGAGCCAACCGAGAGGCAGGCGCCTAAGCGCCACTTATCCGCGCTCAAGCGCCGGTTCACGAAACTTGGTTCGTGAACGGTTAAAAGAGAATTTTTTGCCTGAAAATGTTATTTTTAACGCCTCCTATCGTCTTCCCCAACTCAAGTTTGTGATTTTAAGGGCTAGGGCAAGTGAAATTTCGAGATTTCTTGGTGGAATCAAGTGAGATTTACTAGATCGAAGTTCCTTGAAGTAGGAGCTTTACTTCTATGCAAAAACTTTGGATTTTCACGATATATTTTAAGCACATGTGGAAGATTTCAAAAATTTATTATTCATGGTGAAAAATGAAGAAAAATCTATGGAAATTGCTTGAGAAGTTTAGTTAGTGCTTTTGGAATTTTAGTTTAGTGATTTAAACTTGATTTTTAAAGTTATTTTGGGAATTTATCAAATTTGTAGAATGACACCAAGAATGAAAAGGAGCAAAGGAAAAATCCCATTTGATTCGAGCAAATTTATTAGTTCAAAAGCTCAAGATCGATATAGTGACGCTCTACAGTCACGAAAATTTATTCAGGAGCGATGTTTTAAAGTCCAGGTGGAGAAGTGGAAGACCTAATAGTCTGCCGACACTGGGAACAGTCTGCTATTTCTCTGTTGTCGCTGTAATTTTTGTTGTAAGGGAGTTTTATGCAAATCTCCCAGAGGTTGAGGACGATCGAGTTATGGTTCGAGGGAAGTTAGTACCTTTTACTCTAGAGTTAATCAACTTGTTTTACCATTTACCACCGGGGACTTTGTGTTTTTATGCGAATTATAGTCTTACGGAAGCAGAATTGGACGAGATCATATCTTATTTGACTATTGGAAGAGGACTTTAGAAGATTACAAATGAGAGAAGAGTAAATTTTCTAACGTCAAAGTTGAGTGCACCATCAAAGGCTTGACACTATTTTATATCTGCTCGTCTGCTTCTTACAAATCATCTCAGTGAAGTGACCAGAGAAAGAGCGACAATGAATTATTGTATTCAGGAGAGAAAGCCCATCAACATAGGGGCTTTGATCTATCACACTATCATCAGTTTAAATGTTGCTGCTGCTACTGCAGGAATGAGATTTGCTTCCTAGATATTTTCTTTATGCGAGTAGGTTGGAGTAAAGTATGATAGTTGGGAGGAAGTTCTGTTGCCTCTGAAGCCCATTACGAAAGTGAATGTGAAGACCTATTTGGAGCATTCAATTTTTGGTTGGAGAGGAGGATTTTCCAGAAGCTATGGATTAGAGACGTCTGCTGCATCTTCATCAAGACCATCTGCTTCACGTGCTTCTACATCTTGAGGTGAGTCAACTGAGACTCAAGAGCAGTTATTACAAGGAGAAAGAGTGACTTTGAGGCGAAATTATACCCAGCTCTGGAGGGCCTGATTAGAGGTGACCCAGGTGTAGTATTTCCACAATATCCTCATTATCCTGACTATGATACTAAAGAAAAATGGTATAGTGGTGATTCTGAGAGTAGAGAGGAGTAGAGATGAGAGATGATGTGTTGGACTTGATTTGGTTTAATGTATAGTTATGTTTGTGTTTTGTTATGGAGCTTATGATGTAGTACTGCTACATATGCTATTATGTGATGTTGCGGACTATGTTTTATGTTGTGTTTTGAATTTTTATGTTCTATTATTATTGTGATTGTTGTGTTAGATAGTATTTTGTTTTTAAAATTTTAGGATAGTAACTGTTTTTGTTTTTAGTACTGTTGATTGGTTAGTTTAGAACTTAACTGAATTCCATGTCTTTTTTTTTAAGTTAAAAATCTTGCTAGCTTATATCTTAATTTTAAAATTCAGAAACTGCTACCCTGAATTTTTCTTTTATCATATTAGTGTATTGTTTGCTTTTATACCCACTATTTAGAAGTCTATTGAATCTCTACATGTTAAACTAAAATAAAATGTTAGAAAATTTGATCAAAACTAATTTTACTCATGTCTTTAGTTTTATACTTGTATAATTAGGATATAAAAATTCCTGTTAGCATGTTATTTCAATTTTCATTCCTGCCTATATAATTATCTGATGGTAAACTGTTTAATAAGTTAAAAAAAAATTAAGTTTGGGAGAGGGATGAAAAATATTTTCAAAACTTGAATTTTATTTGTTCTCAATTGAACTACAAATGAATTTGAATTTTAGAAGAAAAATTGATTATGTACCTCAAGTTCTATTTACACTTACTTATTTTATAATAATATTTATTTTTTTATGTAATATAAAGTATTTTCCTCTTAAGCTCACACAAAATTTAAAATCTAAAAAGAAGAGATTTGTTTTATGAAGTATGAAAATTGAATTAGTTCCAAGGCTTTTAAAATAATATGTGGGTATGTCAACACAAAAACTAAAAGATAATGTTAAAATTGAGATCACACCAATGCAATAAGAAAATTAGATTATGCATCAAATATCTAAATGGAATCATATTCAAGTCTTGAATAAAAAGTTTAGTATATCTTGACACAAATTAAAAATTAATATTGATGAGATATAATGAATATAAAGCACATTTTTTAGTATGCTTTTAAGCGCTTATCCTTTTAAAGTAAATATAATAAAAATAATATATTTGATGCATCGTGTTTGTTGTCTTATAAATTTTTTCAAAAGATGCATGTTTTTTAAATATTCGAATTACAAATTATATAGGGTTAAAGAAAATTTAGTGAAAAGCAAGTAATTGATGAGTGGGCAAGCACTGGAAATACAAAACTCTATATAGTGTTCAATAACTAAACTTGGCTGATGTTGGGACCTTACATTTTTTAGACATTGCAAATACGTATCTCAACCAATTAATTTGGTTTGATTGAATCTCATAGAGAAATACAAGATGATAAAGTGATTAATAGCATTATCTTCCAAGGGATGTGACAAACATTGAAAGAATAAGGAGCATGATGTTGATCAATGTATTTATTTTTTATATTGTAATAATAATGACTAATAGTATTTATGCAATTCAAAGCACAAAACGAGCCTCTAAGGAAAGAAAAATATTCTCTAAAATTGTAACATCGTGATCATATATTCTAAAAGTTTCTAAAAAAAAGAATAATGTTACATAAAATAATTTATCCAAGAATCCAAAAATAAATCATTTATTCTTCTCAAAAACTATGGAATCAAATTTCAAATTGTTATGAATTATTTTGCACTTTAGAATTTATTAATAGATCAATTATTTAAGATATAATGAATTGAGATATATTTTGGACCTCTGAAATTATAATGACAATGCATTAGTTTTAGGCAGCAACTAAATCATTCTATTACGTGCTTTAATGATTATTACTATTTAGATCTTACATAACTAGTATTTAAAATATTATGTTTTTGAAAAGTTATCTTAATATGTACTTTAGATTTATGAAATTATAATGAGTATTTTGTGATTATTCTTCTATCAATAATTCCACTATAAATATGCTTACACAACTTTTACTTTAAATAAACATAACTAAAAATCCTTAAGTATTCAACATACACCAATTTTAATTTACTCTACATACAACTAACCAAAGAAAAAAAAAGGGTTATTTTAACTTTACAAATAATCAAATAGCCCCCTCATGTAAATCCCAGGGTTTTTATTATTATTATTATTATTAGATGTTCACAAAATAAATCAAAAACAGCATCTTCTACATGCTTATGATACATTTACTTGAGTGTAGCCAATGTAAATATAATATAATCATATAAAGAGAAAAAATTACAAAAAAAAAACAAATATGATAATAATTTCACAAATCCAAAATGCATCTTAAAATAATAGTTCAAAATACCTAACTATTAATTGTTAGATATGCAAAGTCCAAATAACTAAAATTAGTGAGTACATAATAAGAGACTATAAAGTTGATGCCTAAGAAACAAACATTAGACGTCAGAATATAAAATTCAAAATATATAAGCTTATTTTCATTTAGTGAGTAAAAAATATATCATAAATTATTATATTTCAAAATAATTAATATATCAATAAGTTTGACAACATAAAATAATTTGCTCAACTCCTTTCGCAGACATCAAGCATTTACTTCGTTTTTTTTTAAGAAAAATGAAAAAAAAATCATCTTTGGATGCTTACATAAGTTGTCATGTAATATTTAATCTTTTTCTTTTGAATTTCTAGAATATTTAATAGCTCTATCATGGATCCAATAAATTTTTTTCTTACCATAGTTCTTATTGTGCTTTAAACTACATAAATAACTTGAGCTATACTATTGCTCATCAAAATAATATAATCAAAAAGATATTGCTTAATATAATGCACTTTATTACTTTTTTACATTTATCACATTCCTTACAAGATGGTATTGATTATTTTAGCACGAGTCAATTTAACGCAATTAATTCGATAAGATGCATCTACGCTAGTGTCTACAAAACCAGAGAACTCATCAATCATATCACCCAAGTTGAGTTTATTCTTATTGGATGAAGTTACACAATTTTCATACTTTGCTCATTCATCAATGACATGTTATTCACCATATACTTTCTCTAAGTCTATGTCATTTGCAATTGAAATATTCAAATAAAGGTGCATCTTTTAGAAATACTTCTTTCAGAACAAAGATACATCACCATATTATTTTAAAATTTTCTTGGAAATAGGTGAGCACTTTAAAAATAACTCAATGTGTTGCATATTAATCATATCTCATCAAAATATTATTTTATAAATCTCATCCAAAGATAATCATGATTTTATTTTTAACACTTGGATATGACTCCATATTAATTCTTGATGTCTAATTTGACTCTTACATTAATCTAGTGTGACCTTAATTCTGAAATTTAATTTCCTCTTTTTGATAGGATTATTCCCATGTTTTTTTAAAAAAAATGTGTGCACTATCTTTGAAGCGTTGAGCACTCCATATATTTGTATCAACATAATCAAATATTATCCGAAGAAGTTTAAGAATCTATTTAGGTTTTATACTCCATAATACTCTTTCTTTTGATTTTCAAAATAAGTGCGACTTTAATACAGAGATTATGGCTTTGAAGAGGAGGGAAGTTGTGAAGCAAGCGCGAAAGGGTAGAGATCTACCTAAAAACCTGTAAGGTACATGTTAAACCTTGTGTCATTAATGAAATTAATGATGCAATTAGCTATGTTAATTAATTAATGCTATTAAACTTTATTAATGTTAGAAATTGAGTAAGAAAGTCGACTAATCCTTGGTTTTGAGGAACAAGATTGATATTTTCAAAAGAGAAGGAACGCCTTAAATTAAAATTTAGTTTACTTAATTAGGAATTGATATTAAGAAAATATTAATTTTAACTGAAATTTAGGTAGAAATACATTTAAGTCTAGAAAATAAAAAGGTTCACGAGTTAATGCGGCAGGCAAGCTAATCAAGATGAGTGATTGTTTTCTTAAATGTATCAAAATTTAAAGTTTATTAAATAAAGAATTTCTTTAATATTTTAGGCAATTATTTTATGCATGTTATACCTTGAGAATTAAAGGAAATGAATAGGAAAAGAGAAAATCAAGTTTAATGTCCTTAAAAGGAGATAATTTAAAGGAAATTAAATGATAAATAAATAATTAAGCAATACAGGATTACCCTCAGATCATAATAGTTAGGGATAACGTGCACGTTTAAAAAAATAGTAAAGGAATAAATTAAACTATTATTTTGAAGGCATCTTCGGGTACAATTTTGAAGGTGTCTTTGGACATATTTTTTAGGATGCCTTCGAGCGTATTTTGAGGTAACTTTGAGCATGACGATAATCCTGTGATGACTATTAAAGAGATTAAATTTGTAAATACTTAAAGTGAAATGAGTAAGAATAAATTTAAAGTTTTAATGAAATAAACAACATTTTCTTTTAGTCAATCATACATAGCATAACATAAGAATTTAATGCATATTAGATTATAATTACTCACAAAAATATACTTATAGTTGAAGTCAATGTTTACTTTAAGAAAAAGAAAATTTTTTTGTTAATGTATCTGATAGGAGACTTTATTTACAAGAAGAGAACCACTGATGCTAGATATTTTTGTTATGATAGTTTCTCTTTAGTGTTTTTTCAAATTGACATAGGTTTTAGTACTAAATTGAGATGTTATTTTGGTTGTTATTGTTTTTAAATGCTTTAGATTTTATTGCACTTTGGAGATTAGTGACTCTTTTATATATATTAAAAGTTGTAAGAATATAGATAGTTAAGTGTCAACACCGTCTGATCGTTGTTCCTATCTTAGTTAATTATAAGCTCCGGGTCAGGTCATGATATAAATTTATAGAGCATTTGAGGGAGTGCATAATTTAGGGGCCATTTGAATGTCTTAAGCTCCATGCGATTTCTTTAAGTTGGAAAAGCATGTTTTAAATAACACAATTTTTTTTAGTTCCACCATACTATTTTACCAGACGTAGGTAGAAATCAATATTAAATTTAAACTCAACAAACGGTGAAAAGATTTTAATTTCACACACAAAATACAAAATCTCTCAAAAAGAATATCATCATTTTTGAAAATATTTTCAAACTACAAGCAAGAAAATGAGCCATTAGCTAGCTCATGTAAAGCAATAAGCTACAATGGAAAATGTGATAACTACAAATGCCAAAAATAAAATTAAAAAAACATAGAAAGCACCGAAAACATTATATTTTTAAATCAACCATCCTCGTTCATCCATTTTTCAAATTCGCAATCAAACATCAACTTTCATGATAAAACTCAAACCCAAGTTTTTGCATTTTTATCAAATTCTCAATGGTTCGATCTTGGCACCCGTAAATGTATCGGTTCGGTAGTTCAAAAGCTCACCTAAGTGCTTGTTTCATAAATATCAATATTTCAAGCGCTTTTTACCTAAAAATCCCAAATTTTTTTAAATAAATGCTGCATAATTAATTAATTAACTATAACCAATATAAACATATTTCTTTATAAAAGCAACAACACCTATGAATATGGGTTGATAGTACAAGAAAAACTAGCTCGAAACTATGGCTTCATCATCTATTCTCATGATATTTTCGTTGAATTACTTCATGGTACGCAGGGGAAAAACTAGTTTCGAAAATTTTGTAAACACAAATACGGTAAGAGAGCAATGATCACAGTAGCTAAAGTGGCAATCCAGTAAATTGGAATTGGAGCTGCTGCTTTCAGGAATACCCAGCATGCTGATGTAGAAATAAATGGAGGAAAGAGTCCATAAAAAACCAAGAATACATACCAGAAGGAGATACTGCCCCAGATGAAAAGGTGCTGGATCCAGGTGAAATAGTTAAAATAGAGAGCTAGCTGGCAGTTCACAATCCAGACCACACTGGTATACATGGTGAGACCAAGGATGTCGGTCCTGCAACCAGCCCATCCTGCAAGAAGGCCTGGTCATAGATGGCGCTAAAAGTGAAATAGTATATTATGATGGAGCAGAAGACTCCATTAATCATCCAACAAAGGATGCGAGGCCAGCTGAATAAGGTGTTCGTTCCGCAACACCATCCTGGTGCATCATGGGGTACTGCGTAGTAATAAATCCAAGTTCAAGGAAATTTAGCCATCGTTTTTTATTATTTATTTATTTATTTTGAAATGAAATTTTGCAATAGTTTGGTTTAAACTCTGTTAATAGGATGCATCAAACTTGAATAATTGTTAAATATCAAAAAATGTCTCTCTATTGTACTAATGGTAAATTTAGAGGGCCTTAAATTATAATGGAAAATAGACTAGCCGGCTCAAAAGGCATAAATGATCAACATTTGATGGAACCTATGACTCTCCATACAATGCAGATCACTACAAATATGAAGGAATAAGCATTGCAATGATCACGTGCTTACCTTCAAGCAGAGCCGTGAGGAGGCATCCTTACCAAATACACCAAGAGCAATCACGAGAAGTGAGGTGAAAACAACATTGTAGAAGGCTACGTGTCGGCGCTTAAAAGGGGAAAAAGTTAATGTTTGGGGGTCGCCCGTAAGAAGCTCTCGGCAACCGGAATCGAAATCCCGTCGCCCGCTTCGGAAGGACTTTTTAATTTACGTATATATATATAATTTTAGAAAAATATGAAATCAAACTGACCTCATATTTTTCACAGTTTAAATGA
>NW_018251247.1:131040-131612 GCF_001263595.1 Phalaenopsis equestris | reverse complement strand
AAAAAAAAACATATTTCAAGCTTCCTATAAGAGAGCTATGTCACTGCTTCATCTCAGACAAGTAAGAGAAAAATTAGCATGCTGTATCATCTAACATAAACAGGCTCAAAGCCTCGGCCAAGAGGAAAACCGCAAGGAAACAAGGCACCAAAAGAAGGGGGAAGAGAGGGGTACCTCGAGAGTGCTAAAGCACAGCAGCACAGGAAACCAAATCAAAGAAAAAAAAATGCCTTTCCTCCAAGTCTCCTTACCTCTCCTCCAGTTAAAACCTTCAACAACCTCTACCAAAAAAAACAGGAACTCCCCTTATAGGCAGGGAATAGAGAAGAAGAGAAAAGAAAGCCACCCCAATGTCCACGGCACTCGAATCGGGACAAAAACCAAAAGAAGATCTTCCCTGCCTAGAGAAGACGAAGCCAACAGCGCCTCTCGGACCGAGCGGCCGAAGCCAGTGGCAAAGAGAGAAGTATCGGGAAGAGGAGAAGAAGAATGCCACTCTAGTGTACCAGGGAACAAGCTTCCCAGAGTCAAGTTGCCGAGAGAGGAAAACCCATGGCTCGAGGGACTGGCGC
>NW_018251247.1:127325-130376 GCF_001263595.1 Phalaenopsis equestris | reverse complement strand
TGAGGCGGGTCCCATTTCTAAGGTTCTAAGATAGTCGAAGGGAGATCCCTAAGGCTAGATCCTAAACCCTAAGAGGAAGACTAGACCTTACTAAAAATGAGGTCAACACTACGTACATATCAATGTATGCAGGTTGTGCAGTAAAAGTATGAGCCTCGAAGCAGAAAAAAATAGCAAATCTGTTCAAATAATAACACGAGTAAACATTAGAAAATTGAAGAAATTCCATAGCTTGATAACAGCCAAACACAAGTGCACTACTTCTTTTACAAGTTGCGGGATCAAACATATACATGTAAGCATATTGCAGCAAGAGAAAGAAATTAAAAACGGCCAAGAAAAAGGCCATCATTCACTTGCTTAAGTATATAATAAGCTGACTATAATAATTTTAACAAGGTATAAGTGCGAAAATATCCAAATAAATTATAACCAAAATATCTTTTTTTTAATCATTTTTTAAAATGAAAATTTTGATACAAAAACTATATGTTAATTCTTAAAAACAAAGAAGTTATGGAATTAGTTTTTTATTTTAATTAAATTTCCCTAAAACTTTAATTTAATAGTATAATTAATGGATACTATAGCAGTGAAATTTTGATTTTTCCACTTACGAGAACATTCATCAGTTTTAAGGCCCATCTCACCTCAATTCCAGCGAGAGTACCCAAATAGGTCTAGAATTTTTTTCTTAAAATGAATATAAGTAAAATAACTCTAATACATATTTCTTAACCATATAATACACAGTTGATGCAATTGAAGTTGTTGGATGATTCTATTTAATGCTCGTTAAGTGATAAGAGTGATGAGAGTTTTAATTTAGAAATTCTAAACATAGTGGCTTGTTATATTCATAATGTGATATTAGTAAAGAGTCTGAGATAATAATCGAATCAAATTTATATTGAATTGTTATATTATTATATCTTACTTTTCTATTTATATAACTCCTTATTTTTGTTTCAAAGATCCAACTGCATAGCAAAGCGGCGCTTTTATTACCAAAGAGCTAAAATAGGTTATACAAAATTATTAATATATAAATACATTCATTAAAAATTTTTAAATATAAAAAATGACTTAAAAGCTGATATACAATAAAAAAAGGGGCACAATAAGACAAATATGGAAGATAAACCTGCAAATAAAAAGTTCGAACAACTTTTAATAGTTTGATGCAATAATTAATAACTTAAATATTGTAAAATAAAAACATGCAAATTAACTTTAGTAACTTCAGTGTTTCGAAGCACGCCTCAGCAAAGCCAAGCAGGCATCACACGTTTTGTTTGTGAAGAGGCTTTAAAGCTCGTTTTTAAAAATTTTGATTTTCAAATGTTTTTTGTTATTCTTATGATGCTGAGAGAAGAGGAGGTACAGTAACATGGCAGCAATCCGCCTGTAGCACCAATATCCATCAACAAGTAGTAAACGTTCCAAATAACATAACTGAGCAATTGCAAAATCACTAGACATTACAGACTGAAAATTTAAAAACATGTATGGTGAATCATGAGCCAGCAGCTAAAAAACATGATACTCATCAAAAAAACTTCAATCACGCCAGGTAGAATCTGATAATTATTTTCGATGCTGAATTCATTTAGTCTACAAAGGGCAGTTAAAAATAATGACATGAAATCTTCTACCAGTGTATTTGCTTGATGCCTTGACGGCATTCCATTTGCTTCCTTTTTTTATGGTACAATATTCTTAAGCAGAAAAAAACAGATACTTCTGAAGCATGATTTTAAAACGAAAAAAATGTATTATTAAGATCATTTATAAGAACCATGTGCAGGAAGAAAAGGACCAATTATTAGAGCTCAAGCAATAGATAACTGCGTTTCATTACATTTTATTAATGTTATAGCTCAGGCAATTACATTTTATTAATATTTATGTGTAGTATAAAACCTACGTTTTCACTGCAGAATGTGAGAATATATTAAATTTTCAAAATATAAAATTTGAATTTTGAGCTTTCTAAATTCAAAAGTTTGAATTAGAAATTTAAATTTTCAATCTAAAGAGGAAAATGCTATTTAAACTATAAAATTTGATTATTTGATACAACATTGATCAATAATAAATTTTCACTATAAGTCATAGTTATGAGTAGTTACAAAGAAGTAATGACTCTCGCCTTTTCACCCACACAAAAGGAAGACCACCTTCCTTCTCTATTTCTCTGTGATATGAAGTCCAATTAATTTAAGAACCAAGTAAATACTTCTCCTCGTGAAATTAAAAAGTTAAGGATGTTTTGCTTAAGAATTCGAGCCAATTCCATTAAAAGAGGATGACCAGTGGCAAGAAAGGGGTTTGATGGTCTCTTCTTAACACATCACGTTACACAACAACAACAAAGCCTTAATCCCACTATGTGGGTCGGCTACAAGAATCATTTTTCTCTATTGCGTCCTATTTAGTGTCATATTTTAATTTAATTCTCATAAATTAACACATCACAACAACAACAACAACAACAACAACAAAGCCTTAATCCCACTACGTGGGGTCGGCTACATGAATCTTTTTTCTCCATTGCGTCCTATTTAGTGTCATATTATCATTTAGTTCTAGTAAATTAAGATCATTTTTAATACAATAAGCCCAAGTCTTCCTAGGTCTACCTCTGCCTTTCTTAACACAAGTCGAATTTAAAACATCTACTCTCCTAATCGGATCATCTAATGGTCGACGTTTAATATGACCAAACCATCTAAGACGACTTTCTCTAATTTTGTCTGTCACAGGAGCTACACCAACCCTATCACGAATATATTCATTCCGCATTTTGTCTCTAAGAGTAAAGCCACTCATCCACCTAATCATTCTCATCTCGGCAACACTTAACTTATTATTATGCTTCTCTTTTAAAGGCCAACATTCAACGCCATAGAGCATTGCAGGTCTCACCACCATCTTATAAAATTTTCCTTTCAGTCTTAGCGGTACTTTTCTATCACACAAAAGGCCCGAAGCATTCCTCCACTTCAACCAACCAACTTGAATTCTACTATTAACATCCCCATCTATATC
>NW_018251247.1:122448-125547 GCF_001263595.1 Phalaenopsis equestris | reverse complement strand
AATCTCTTCCAATAAAAATTCTTTCTTCAAGAGGTATCATTTGTATTAAGTCTTCTAAGTCATTCCAAAATTTATCTTTAGACTCTGTATCTAAACCTACTTGAGGAGCATAAACACTTATAATATTAAAAATCTTAGTATCAATGATAATCTTAAGGGCTATAATTTTATCACCAACTCTATTAATTTTAACAACATTATCTTTCAAACTCTTATCTATAATTACACCTACACCATTTCTAGTGCGACTCTTACCAGAATACCAAAGTTTAAAACCTAAATTATCAATCTCCTTAGCCTTTTCTCCCACCCACTTAGTTTCTTGAATACATAAGATATTAATTTTCCTATGAATCATAATATCAACTAATTCCATTAATTTACCATTGAGAGTGCCTATATTCCAAGATCCTATCCTAATATTAGTTTCATTAGTTTAGCCGTTGCCGGTCCCAAGCCCGGATGAGAAAAGTGGAGGGTTGCGTTAGGTAGTCGACAGCCAGCGTAAAACTTGTCGAAAAAATCATGACAACACACCACATTAGCGAGTAATTAAATTATGTTTCTTTATATAAACTCTATAGGCTTTAGATCTTTTCTACTAATCTTCTTCCATCAAATAAATTAATTCCCCATAAAATCATCCACAAAAATTCATTTAAACTCTAGTTTGGGCTCCTTCAACGAGACAGTTTTATTCTACAGGTCATTTAGAAGACTTGAGCCCTTTTAAATTTCACTAATACACATCCCGAGTTTTACTCATTAGTATCGAGCGAGTAAGAATTAATCTCATTAAATTGTCACAAGAAAATTCTTACATTTTAACTCATCAAATATTAATTAATATCAATGATAATTAAAAAAATTGAATAAACAATCATTAAATATGATACAAAACTTCCAAAAAATACTTTAAAAACAAAATCATACATACCCAAAAAGATTTTATCGGTGCAAGGTATCACAATATTCTATTAACAACATAAAAATCTGCACTTAAAAGTATATAATAAACAGCTCACATGGCTAACAATCCACCTACTTTTTCTCCCTCACTGAAAATTAACTTTAAAGTCTTTGGTGAGCTACATGCTTAATGAGATAAATAAACCTAAAATAAAAATCAAACATGCAAAGAATAAGTAATGTGGATAGTAGTTGGTGGCTAACAAGAGTAATAGTAATAGTAATAAATAAACATGCTCAATATTTAAATAATAAAAAGAACAAGCTTATACATAGTAAATGCATAAATTATCAAAATTAAATAAAGCTACTACTGATAAATCTTTCAAGTCACTATATGAAACAGTGTCTTCTAGAGAATTTGTTGGAATATTTGCTTAGGACTGCCTAGGATTAAGGAATTAGTTTTATTTTCTTTAAATCTTGTTTTAAATTTTTGATTTCTTTTAGCTATTTTTATGGACATTGATTAGGGAGCATTAATCACTTTCTTTTTTCTCTATTTTGTATTGGGCGGCAATTTAAAAAAATGTGTTGTTGTTTTTGTTTAAATGTAGAACATTCAAGCTTCTTCATATTTCTTCCTCCTTTCTCCTCTTTCTCTTGTTCAATCTTTCTCTTGTTCAAGAAACCTTCAATTGGTATCAGAGCTCATTTCTTAAGGGGCCTGTGTGTGTGTGCGACTGTTATGGAGATTGGCACCAATTTTTCCTCGATTGTTCCACCCTTGTTCGACAGTGAGAACTATCGGATTTAGGCGGTACGCATGGAGACTTATCTGGAAGCCCTAGATCACTGGGAAGCAGTGGAAGAAGACTACGATATTCCTCCTCTTCCTGAAAATCCCACCGTGTCACAGGTGGCAGTGGCACAGATTAAAGAGAAGAGTAAGACGAAGAAATCCAAGGTAAAAGTCTGTCTGTTTTCTACAGTTTCCTCCACAATCTTCACTCGAATTATGTCATTAAAAACAATAAAGGAGATCTGGGATTATCTCAAAGCTGAGTATGAGGGAGATGAAAGAATTCGAGGGATGCACGTGTTGAATTTAATTCGTGACTTTGAGTTGCAAAAGATAAAGGAGACAGAAAATATAAAGGAATACTTTGACAGGCTACTCAACATAGTGAATCGTGTCAAATTATTGGGTTCTTCCTTGGAATATTAAAAAATTGTTCAGAAAATCCTTATAACAGTGCCTGAAAGATTTGAGGCTACCATCACCACCTTAGAAAACACAAATGATCTAACAAAGATTACTTTGTCAGAACTCTTGAGTGCCTTGCAAGCACAAGAGCAAAAGCGTGCTATGAGGGAAGGAGTCGTTGAAGGAGCCTTACAAGTTAAGCATCAAAAAGATGAAAAGAATTAAATTCAAGAACAAGAAGTCTCAAGCCACAAATGGACAAAGTTCTACATCTGGGAACAGAAGCAAAGTTGGAGTAAAGAAAGATTTTCCTCCATGTCAGCATTGTGGCAAGAAAGGTCATCCTCCTTTTAGATGTTGGAGAAGACCGGATGCAAAGTGCAGCAACTGTAATCATTTGGGACATGAAGTTGTCATTTGTAAGAATGAAAATCAGCAGCAAGAAGATGAATCGAAAATGACAGATCAAGAAGAAGAAAATCAGCTTTTCGTTGCAACTTGCTTCACGGGTCATGAAACAAGTGAAAGCTGGTTTATTGATAGTGGCTGCACTAATCATATGACACATGACAGGGAGTTGTTTAAGCAACTAAAAAGTACCGAGTCCAAGAAGGTCCGAATTGGGAACGGTAGTTATATTGAAGTCAAAGGAAAGGGCACGGTAGCTATTGCAAGCTGTTCAGGAACCAAATTGATCACTGATGTTCTCTATGTACCAGACATTGATCATAACTTGCTCAGTGTGGGTCAATTGATAGAGAAAAGATTCAAAGTGATGTTCATAAAGAATGCTTGTGTGATAGAGGATGCTACAGTCCAAAAGATGTTTGAAATCAAGATGGCAGGGAGGAGTTTTTTACTCAATCCAATGCAGGAGGAGCAATCAGCCTTTCTAATCAAAGAAAGTTTCTCAATGATATGGCACAAGAGACTCGGGCATTATCATTATCAAGGACTATTACAGATGAAGTCAAAAGGAATGG
>NW_018251247.1:112440-121558 GCF_001263595.1 Phalaenopsis equestris | reverse complement strand
GAAAATTGGCAGAATGAACTGGAGGAAGATGCTCCTGTAAGAGGTACTAGATTACTCACTGACATTTATGCAAGATGCAACATAGCTGTATGTGAAGCTGCAGATTTTGAAGTTGCTATGAAAGATAAGAATTGAGTGGCTACAATGGAGAAGTTATCCATAATTGAGAAGAACAAAACATGGGAGTTGGTTGATCGACCCCAAAACAGGAAGGTAATTGGAGTCAAATGGGTGTACATAACCAAGCTTAATGTCGATGGCTCAATTAACAAGTACAAAGCAAGACTTGTGGTTAAAGGCTATGCTCAAGTTTTTGGCGTGGACTACTCAGATACCTTTGCACCAGTTGCTCGTTTGGACACCATAAGACTTTTACTTGTTATAGCTGCTCAAATGAATTGGAGAGTGTATCAGCTTGATGTAAAATCTGCTTTTCTAAATGGCATCTTGCAGGAAGAGATATATGTTGAGCAACCCGAAGGTTTTGTGAAGAAAGGAGAGGAGGACAAAGTTCTTCTTCTCAAGAAGGCTCTTTATGGATTGAAACAAGCTCCAAGAGTTTATGTCAAACATCAATTTAATGATGTTTTGATAGTTTCTCTTTATGTTAATGATCTTTTATTGACAGGAAATAATGTAAACCTGGTTGAAAACTTCAAGCAAGAGATCATGAAAGTGTTTGAGATGACAGATCTTGGGTTGATGAATTTTTTCCTTGGAATGCAAATCAAGCAAGCTGAGCACGAAGTCTTTATTTGCCAGAAGAAATATGCCAAGGAGATTTTGAAAAAGTTCAAGTTTGAAGAATGCAGGGAAACAAGCACTCCTATGAATCAAAAGGAGAAGCTATGTAAGGAAGATGGAGCTGATAAAGTTGATGAAAGACACTTTAGAAGTTTGATTGGTTGTTTGATGTATCTTACAGCAAAACGTCCTGACATTTTAAACATTGTAAGTATTTTATCCAGATTTATGCATTGTGCAAGTGAATTGTTTCTCAAGGCAGCCAAAAGAGTAATTCAATATGCAAGGGTACAAGTGGTTTTGGTATTAAATTTTCAAGAAGTAAGGAGTTTAAGTTGATCGGTTTCTCTGATAGTGACTGGGGAGGTTCCATTTATGATATGAAGAGTACTTATGGCTATTGTTTTACTCTTGGATCAAGTATTTTTTCATGGAATTCGAAGAAGCAAGAAACAGTAGCTCAATCTACTGCTGAAGCAGAATTTGTTGCTGCAACAACTGGTGTAAATCAAGCATTATGGCTGAGAAAGATTTTAATTGATCTTAATATGGAGCAGAATGAAAGTACTGAGATTTTTGTTGACAATCAAGCTGCTATTGTCATTTCTCATAATCCTGTGTTTCATGGAAAAACTAAGCATTTCAATATCAAGTTATTTTTTCTAAGAGAAGTTCAAAAAGAAAAATATGTGAATCTGACTTATTGCAAATCTGAAGATCAGTTGGCAGATTTGTTCACAAAGCCACTTCTAGTTAGCAAGTTTGAATTTCTAAGGAAGAAAATTGGTGTTCGCAGCTCGTAAGGCAAGGAGTGTTGGAATATTTGCTTAGGACTGCCTAGGATTAAGGAATTAGTTTTTTTTTCCTTTAAATCTTGTTTTCTTTAAATTTGTTTTAAAGTTTTGATTTCTTTTAGCTATTTTTATGGACGTTGATTAGGGAGATTAATCACTTTCTTTTTTCTCTGTTTTGTATTAGGGAGCAATTTAAAAAAAGGTGCTGTTGTTTTTGTTTGAATGTAGAACATTCAAACTTCTTCATATTTCTTCCTCTTCTTTCTCTTGTTCAAGAAACCTTCAAAATTATTTCACTTTCAATTTCATTTTTATTCTCAGAATTCTCTATCTTAGAAATATCATATTAAATTTGCATAAAATTTAAAATATTTTATTTCAATAGCTTGCCAGCCAACCTCGATCATAATAACCATTGATAAAGATGAGAATGCATCTATACTTGACAAGCTGTGTTGCATATTGTATAGACTTAATATTAGAAAAAATTGGTGAATTGTCCCAGCATAAAAATGTCATGACTAAAGCCAATAAAACTAGCAATTTCATTTACAATCATTCTTGGGTATTATCCATGACGAAAAAAAATTTCTAAAAAAAAACCTGCTGAAATAAAAATTACAACCTTTTTGACTCTATCAAGTATGTTGAAAGATAAGCAATCATTAGTGCAATATTCACTTCCACTAATTGGCTTATTTATGCATGGGCAAAAAAACTAAGGGAAAATAAGTTAGAAAATTTATTTTAAATGAAATGTTTTGATCTGGTGTCACATATGCAGTAAAAACCACCACGTCATAGTTTAAGTCTTGAGAATGGTGGATGCAAAGAAGAAACCAACTGCAGGTTTTATCTGCAATGCAATGGATGAGACCAAGTAGTTAATAGCCCATAACCTAAGAGAAAAATAGGCAACATATATAGAAAATTGGAATATTACCGATGAAAAAGGGAAGCTTCCACTTCACCGCCATTTATATATTTTTTGATATTTCCTCAACACTCAATTTCAATGAGTTCAGATTATGTTGGGGTTACATCCATGTATGGATTGATTAATTGTTGGCTCAGATGAGAGAGGAAAACTTGACAAGCAACTTGTTTCATTTAGGAATAAAAAAGATTTTTTTTTAGAGTACAACAAGCAAAAATCGTGTTGTAAAACACTCTCTAGGTAAAATTTTCAAAATTTAATATGTCTATTGAAATAAAGATCAAGTATCTAAGAATTATTTTTCTAGTTGTAATTATACAATTTTTTTTCAAATATAGTTGAATGGTGAATCCAATTTACTGATGGTATTTCAAAACTATAATGTTTTGTTATTACAATATTAAGACTTGTAGGCTCACTATGTATATGTGAACGTAATTGGAACACATATAATCAAGTTCACTTACAGAAGGATGTACCTTGGTGTATATTTTTTGTTGATGATAACCTTCTCATGGATAAAACAAGAGAAAAAGCTCAGGAAGAACTTGAATTATGGAGGTCTACCTTGAAGTCTAAAGGCTTCCATTTGAATACAACTAAAACTGAATACATGGAATGTAATTTTAGTAGTAGTAGCTCTAAAAGATTTGAACGATATAGATACCTCGGGTCAATTGTTCAAAGTGATGGTGATATTGATGAGGATGTTGTTAGTAGAATTCAAGTTGGTTGGTTGAAGTGGAGGAATGCTTCAGTCCTATTGTGTGATAGAAAAGTACCGCATAAACTGAACGGAAAATTTTATAAGTTGGTGGTGAGACATGCAATGCTCTATGTCGCTAAATGTTGGCCTTTAAAAGAGAAGCATAAAACTAAGTTAAGTGTTGCCGAGATGAGAATGATTAGGTGGATGAGGTGGATGAGTGGTTGAGTGGTTTTACACTTAGAGACAATATGCAAAATGAATATATCCAAGATAGGGTTGGAGTAGTTCCACTGACAGACAAAATTAGAAAGAGTCGTCTTAGTTGGCTTGGTCACATTAAACGTCGACCATCTGATGATCCAATTAGAACGGTATATGTTTTAGATTCAACTTATGTTAAGAAAGGCAAAGGCAGATCTAGGAAGACTTGGGCATATTCTATAAAAAATGATCTTAATTTATTAGAACTAAATGAAAATATGATACTAAATAAGGCGTAATAAAGAAAAAGGATTCATATAGTCGACCCCACTTAGTGGGATAAAGGTTTTGTTGTTGTTGTTGTTGTTGTTGTGTGTGTGTGTCTATATATATATATATATATTAAAAAAATGAATGACCGAAGGCTATGATACGAGCCTCGGTCATCTCTCATGCGCCTATAATTTGAGAACCATACCCTAAACTCGGGGGAAATCAAACCTCAGACCAGAGGGGACTTACAACTGACAAGCAGATGCTTATAACTTTTATTTCGATTAGTATGATATATATGTATGTATATATATATATATATATATATATATATGTATATATGTATATATATACATACATATATATCATACTAATCGAAATATGTATATATATATATATATATGTATATATGTATATATAATCGAAATAAAGGTTATAACTTTACAAAAATAACTTCGGTGATTTTCAGGAAGTGCAAAAAATGAGGTCTAAACAAATAAATTCAACCTTACCAAAGCCTATACACGCTTCCTAGCTCTTTTTGGAAGAATTCTAAGGAAAGGTAGCCTACGTTAGTGTGCTAACCTTAGGCCACACCGTCATATAGAAAGATTTGTAGAAACAAAAGCATCACTTCCTCTATTTAAAAACATAAGTATGGTCCTACTAAGAGTGTCAATAAAGTGAAAGAATTAAAAAAACAGCATTGTTAGAATTGGAAACTTGATAAAAAATGCAGATGACTCCTCGGAAAGCATAAGATGCAATCAGGATATGGACCATAGCATAAATTTTGCAAACATAGTAAGCGCCAAAACTTTGAATCTGTTTGTAGGTCAGAAGGTTGATTCTAGTAGAGTATTTCAAGCTTTTGAGATTAAAGAGATTCCAGTACAAATTAGTACGTCGAGCTTTTGTGACCAAAGAAATTATGCTGGAGGCCACAAGTTTATTTTAGCTTCATGATCTACATTTACTATTCAAATTTTAAGAAAATCAGTTTACAGACCACCAAAGCTTAACCTAGGGCAACAGCATATGATTTCTCCCAAAACAAACAAGGACAATTACATACATACAACCATATTCTTATGTATTTACATATCTAACCCCTAAACATTGCTTTCTTAAATTTCTAACACCCAAATCTTTTTTATCACATAAAAAATTCTTCTACTTTAACTCTTAAAAAAAGAAAAACAAATTGGCATGCATAGCTAAGGTGGTATGTATGTAAAAAAAAAAATTTTGGGTGTTAGATATGTAAATGCATAAGAATTTAGTGGTACGTATGTAAATTTACTAAACAAAAAAAAAAATCATCAAATATCAATTGCTTAAGAGTATAGAATCTGCATTCCCTCAACTCCACTAAGGCCCACACCAAAATCAGCCTCTTAAAGCATTCCAACGTCATTTGCACCGTCACCAATAGCAAGAGTTGTTTTCTTTGTAGTTCTTTTAACTAATCTGGTCACCTGAAAGATTTAAATTTTCAATTAGATATGCTCAATCGCAGAAGAAGCTGTCTCGTGATAAGAAGACAATATTATAACTGAGTGAAGTGATGAAAATGGAGTCTAGTGAATTGAAAGACCTTGATAATTGAAAAAGAAAGAATTCAGTGGAGAGGAACAACTAAAGAAAGAGAGGAGGATTAAAAGGTTAGAAAAATGAACATCTCAAAGGAAGAGCAAGTGCTAGGCAGTAAAAAGGGAAAAACAGACACTAAAATTTTAAGGAGGGAGGAATCACAATCAAGGGGATGCTGAAGATAAGCCATGTTTTATATTTCATCATCAGAAAAATTGAATTAATGCTTAAGATCTACTATTTATGATATTTAGAGTTAAATTCAAAGACTATCTAACTCTAATAAAGTAAAATAATAAGAAGCATATATAAGTAATAAATGATCAATTTAGTCTTCATAATTGATAAAATGAGAAAGATGGACAAGTAAGAATAAAATAGTTGACTGAACACGATTATTTTGACAAAATGCAGACAATTAATGGTCGGGAGTCAGGGCTTCGCATAACACAAATTCCCTTAAGCTGCAAAGAACTCTACTCTAAATATTTGAAATGTTACTGAAAGAAGAGCTGCAAATATAAAATTATGTTGCCGAGCTAGTAAAATTCATCCCAAAAAAAGGGGCACAAAAAACGTCATCCCAAAGTAGAGGTGATGACTAGGATTCCATCCATCTTCAACTCTACCAATAGAAGGCCCTTGCCAAAGATCTCAAGAACATAATCATAGTTCTAGAAAGAACTGGTTGAAAGTCTAGAAATCTTCATGCGCACAACAAGATTTTACCAACTAAGTTCAATTACAAGCATATGATTGGATTGGGCTGTATAAGTTGGATCGAGTTTAGTATACCAGTTAAGTAGGTAGGATACTAAATGGATCAAGTAAGGTGTGATTGGGTAAAGCTAATGTTTGATAAATAGGATAGATTGGATAGATTAAGCGGAGTCGATTGGATAATTAGTAGAATTTTAATAAAGGATGGAGTCTATTATACATATAAACAAACAATAATAGAAGAGGCAAATGAGTATCCATTATGAATGATCATGTGGCTTTGGGTGCTTCAGATTTCAAACTTGAAATGAAACTTAGTTTAAAAAGTGCATAGGAATTGGTATCAAGAGTAATGTAGCATGAACGCCCACGCAAGACATGTACATAACATAACACTAGGACAAAACAAAACTGTATAGTAAAACATGAAACATCATGGACACAATATTTATGTTATAATATAATAATATAAATATATAATCAGAATACTTATTGTCAACATTTTTTTATGAAAAATGTCATATATCTCACATATTCACAGAAAAAATCCTAAGGATTAGCAAAGAAAAATGCTAATTGGTTTACAACTATATTTTATAATTACATCCGATGTATTTAATTGTCAATTGCACACCACTACTAGTAATTTGTCAAAATCAACATTGTGCTTTTACATTGTGCTTTTTACACAAAAAGCTAAAATTCTAAAAGGTGTATAATCCTAAAAATAACCATAGAAAATATGAGCATATTGGTGTTACACCGATTGGACTATATTGACTTAACATAGTGATCAACTTCAATAGCCTCTACATGTGTCATTGTTATCAACACGTGTCCTGGCAGTGACTGACTTTTATGTTTATGAAAACATGTCAAGCATGTGATAGAATCTATCAAATAAGAATTCAAGTTTGAGAAAAACAAAATAAAGCTGTTTGAAGTTTCTATACCTCACATAGTTCAAAAGGGATGCACTGGTGAAATTCCAAGAGGTAGTTATATGAGGTTTTGTGGATATGGATAAGGATTATGTGGAATTAGTTATAAGATAAAACTAAGAGAAAAATAAAAAGCTTATCTCAGATGATTTTTAGTTTAAATTGGTAAAAAATGGCTTGTAGAGATTTTTGTGTAGGTTGAATTGGATTAAATGGAGAAGAAACAACTATAATCAAGTACTGTAAGGAGTCATAAAAATATAAGCTATTAATGGATATGTAACTTATCACCATTATTAATCATGGAACAGTAACATCAAGTCATTATTGTTGTAGAGCAAACTTTTTATAGTTATAGTTAAGTGAAACCATGAAAAAGGACTGCATGTAGAGCAACAGCCAGAAAAATAAGAAAAGAAGCCATAAATAAATCAATATTTTTTACATGGCCAGACTTAGAAAATTCTACCATCAATTTTTCAAGAAATGCTAGAAAAATTTGCTATCATATTGTGTTGAGAATTGGAACTTATTTAGGATCCTATTGGTAAAAAGAAAATATTGAAGAAGGCTAGGGATTTATTCATAAAAAAATTGTAATACCCTGTATAAGCTCATTTTATGAATGCACAAACAAGATTTTGACCAATTTGTTCCTTTTGGTATCAGAGCGTTACCCTAGCCGCCGCCTACTTCTCCTCGATCCCAAGAGTCGGGATCAGCGGCGTTTTTCTCGCGACAGTCGTGAACTGCTCGATCGCACATCGTTCTCGCCAATCAACCACAAATTGGCGTACAAGGATCCAAAACTCCCATTTTTCTATTCCTTCCACTTCGTCCTCGCGAAGTAGTCATGATTAGAGTCGTCACGCAGGGAGGTGGGAGCAATCAATGGTCGCGATTAGAGGCTTCAGCTTCAAACAACAGGGAGGCGGGAGCAGCTTCGGTGGTCCTCATAGGCAACAGTCTTATCGTTGTCTTCTCAACAGGTTCAAGCCGCAATATAAGAGACGACGTTGAATCGCGGCATAAGGAGATAGGCCTGGTGTGGTTTTGCATGAGAGACAGAAGAGGTATATATATGGAGAGGTATATATGGAGACACCACCATGGTTCGGTATGGTCCAGATAGTGGGCAAGGTGTCTAGGCTCAGGAAGTTGTTGTATGGCTTGAAGCAGTCTCCTCGAGCCTGATATAATAAGTTTAGAAAAGCTATGATGGGCATAGTATATTAGCAGATCAAGATCAGACCATACGGTGTTCTTTCAACAATATAAAGGCCACGCCACTATATTGTTGTTTATATTAATGATATCATTGTCATCGATCATGATGAGGTAGAGAATGTTCAACTAAAGGTAAAGTTGGGTAATAAATTTGTGGTGAATGATCTTAGACAAATCATATACTTTCTTGGGATTGAAGTGATCTATGGATCTAAGGGGACATTCTTGTCTCAAAGAAAGTATGTACTAGATCTCCTCACGAAAATAGATATGATGGGGTGCAAATTTGCAATCTCTCCAATTAACCTAAAGGCCAAGCTAAGTGCAAAGGTAGAAGAACTGGTTAATCATAAGATATCAAAGATTAGTGGGCAGACTAATCTATCTATGTCACACTCGACCCGACATCTCTTTTGCAGTAAGCGTAATGAGTTGTTATATGCCTGAGCCAAGGAAGGGTCATATGGATGCAATTTATCAGATTATGAGGTATTTGAAGAGTGCACTGTTGACCTCATTTTTGTGAGGTCTTTTCTTCTCCTCTTTAGAGCCTAGGTTCTAGCTCTAGAAATTCCTATGGACCATCTTAGAAAACTAGAATTGAGACTCACCCTTCTAGAAATTCCAGCCAATTTCCTATTTTCCTTTGATGTCTAGCATCTTTGGCACAAGACCATCGCCTTATGAACGAGCGGTTATGGGCTATTTTGCGAAGATTCAAGGAAAATGTTCCAAATAGGACTTCAAGCCTTAGGAAAACATTCGTCACGACTTTTTCGTCACGTACACACACAAAATACACGAAATTCACGGATTTGCGCGAAATCGTACTTCAATTAAGCTCAAAGGACGGGTGAAAATGCGAACTTCTCCGGATGACTTCCGACGACAAATTGGACTGCGCCAACGCGTCCGGGATACCAATTTTGGTAGGAAAGGACACCCATATTGCCATATTTTCGACACGAGAAAATTGACA
>NW_018251247.1:77015-107142 GCF_001263595.1 Phalaenopsis equestris | reverse complement strand
AACGTTTTAGGATTCCGAGGTTACCGTACGGTACGGTGTAAATCCTTCTGTCTTTTAGGCTATTTGCACAGTCTGACGTTGTGCAAACATAAGTCCTAAATCTTAAATAATTTGCAGGATTGAAATATCAAATAAACATCATTTCAAAGACATAAAGCCGAACAATAGGATAGTTGAGACATCTCTAGAGTTTCTCCTGGATCTATGATGTCCCCTACTTTTCTTCCCTTTGAATTCCTTAAATAATTGTTCCTATTTTGAGCCATTCCTATTTGATTTTCCCATGTCCAATCGTGAAAACCTAAACTTTGAAATCTTGAAAGCAAAACCACCTGATCTTAATCGAGAGTTTTCTTAAGTGATTTCGATCATTTAAGATATAATTAACTTTAGGGGCTTGCCTCTATAGGGAACCAGGAACCCAGATAAAATAAACCCTATCTAATTTTTATGTTAGATAGGGGAACTTGTTGGCCTTTTTATAAAATATTTCGCAGATCAAAACGGATGTCACAAATTGTTTAGTCTAGATGATTAAATCCCTATTACAAGTAATATATTTATTCTTCGGGATAAATGTATTGCTTGTAGTATTGTATTAAATCATTTAAACTATTAAAAATGTGAGACTCGTTTGGTCTCACTTATTTTAAAAATTAAAAAACGTTACTTCTTTAAAAAAAATATATATTTATATTATTTTCAAAATCACAAAATCATCACCGTTTCCAAACTACGAAAGTGAAGTTGAACAATAAAACGGCCGACATGCACCAAGGAAGGGGTAAATCTTAAGGAAGAATGGGTATGTAGAAATTGATGGTCTTTGTGATGTCAACTGGGCAAGTTGTGTAGATGATAGAAGATCCACCTCAAAATACTGCATGTTCATAAGGGGCAACTTGGTCTCTTAGAAGAGCAAGAAACTGTCTGTAATAACAAGGTTAATAGTACAGGCAGAGGACAGGGTCATGACTTTAGGAGTTGCTGAGATGATGTGGCTAAGAGTCTTATTGGTCGAGCTCAAGGTGGACCAAGGAACTCAAATGAAGTTTTGGTGTGACAACAAGTCAACATCAGCATTTCCAACAACCCAATGCAACATGATAGAACCAAACATGTGAAGATTAATAGATTCTTCATCAAGAATTAATAGATTCTTCATCAAGAATCAAGAAAAAGCTGAATAACGGGCTACTAGAGCTAAGTCATGTAGCAACTGAAGAGCAAGTGGTTGATTGCCTCACCAAAGGACTTAATTCATTAGATTTATCTAGGTTATGTGACAAGATAGGCTTAGTGGATATGTTTTTTCCATCTTAACGGGAAGTGTTGAGAATTGGACCTTATTTAGGGGGTATTGGTAAAAAGGGAGTATTGAAGAAGTCTAGGTGGTTATTTGTAACACATTGTAATACTCTATTTAAGCACATGTTATGAATGTATATATAAGATTTTTACCAATTCATTTTTTTATTGGTTGATAATTAGCAAGAAAAAGCTTAGATCTTGGTGCACTTTTGATAACTTAATTATTGAAAAGGAAGAATCTGACATAGAGGATGAAATGGGGAGGCAAAATGGAGAAAATTTGAATGAAAGCCGCTAAAAAGTACTATTCACAGACTTTCTGACCCTACTCAAATAAAAGAGATAATAAGAAGCATATCTAAAATGGAAAATGACCATATTATCTTCATAATTGATGAACTGACAAAAATAATAGGAAAAAAAACTAACTAAGCATGATATTTTAACAATAATAAGATTCAATATTGATAAAATTAAGTAGAATAAATATAAAGGTCTATGCAAATGTAAATGTAAGCCTCCTAACTAGATGAAATAGTGCAAAGGTTAGAAGTGTTTTCTGTTAAGGAGATGTTCGACAACATATAACACATGCACAATCAGAGGCTAGATTAAAAGAGCATATCTCCAAATCTTTTGAAAGTACGAAAGCCAAAGAATTACCACCAATAACAAGAGCACAAAGAACAACATTCCTTTTCGATAAATTAACTTTTGATGCTGCTTCATGTAACTATCTAGCAACACATTCATAAAAAGTTTAATTAATGTTTCAGAACTAGTAGAAATTGTAATGAAAGCAAAGTTTTGCTGAAGTCTCTGAAAAAAATAAACAACCTTTTTAAAGGGTTCCTCATCTCCCTTGTTTACAATAGTCAGATCTAATTCATCTAGCGTTATTACAATTTGCTTCATATCTTTCTATCGTAAATGAGAAGCAAACCTGTAAAAAAAGTTAGGTCAATAACTGCAACATTAACCATAATAAAAACTAAGCATCCTGTTCAAGCAAAAAATAAAAATAAAAAAAAAACATATGATAAATCAAAACGGGAACCTAATAGAAAGGAAGAAGAGGTCAACTACGATTCCTCTCACTCTCTTTCTCTTTACAACAAAGTTAGATCGAACATAGATGCCCGTATTTTAAAGTTTCTACTGATGTGCCTAATACTTTGAGCATGGCAGGCATGAAAAATGACATAAATGACGTTTGTAGCAAACAAAATCACTTAAATAAATAAATATAATATAAACAGCAAAACTCATGCAAAAATTGCCTCCACCAACTTACCCTAAAAAACAGATCAAACTCCTTACCACCTCTATTTGTGATCTAAGGAGATGGGATCAGGAACATCGCAATAACAATCCTCTCCTATAAAATTTCTCTCTCCCTCGCAACTGTCAACCATAACTAGTCTCAATTTCTTCATTCACAAATAGGAACTATCACAATTGAATAATCTGCTCTCAATTTTGTTTCTCTACCAATGGCTTCTTCCAAACAAGAGCCTTGCCCAATGCCTCAACTTTCTCCTCATCTTTTGTCACATTTTTTTTTCTGCCATATTTTTGAAAGCCTATTGGTAACACAATTTTCTTTCTCTTTTATTTTCACTTCTGATTCTGATAATTAGCAAAGACATTTTGTTAATTGCAGAAATTTCACTGCACAAGCCTTTACTCTTCTCCTTATTTTGGGAAGGTATGTTAAGCAATTCAATTCTTTTAAACATTTTTTTTATTTTTTATTTATTTCATTATAGGAATAGATATTTATAAATTCATAATTTTAGGTTTAATTTTATAATAGAAATAATTAGTCTTTATTGATTATAGGGTAACTATTATTAGTTAAAATACAATTGGTTGTCAATATTATTTTTAGACACCTATTTATGTGTATATGTGATTGCTTGAGAGTCCTAAATATATTAGACTTACGAGCTGATATTCATTAAATATTCTTTCATTTGGTCATACAGTGTTTTGAAATTTTGTACTACACAACTCGAGATAGGCAACTTGTATTTATTGATTGTAACATTTTTTGTTATGGGTATTATTCTTGAAGCATAAGATATGTTGCTTGAATGTCTAATAGATTTGTAGGTTCCCTTGTCATATCTTTTACATTGAATCAGTGCCTTACATACTTTGAAAGGTTATTTCCAATATTTATATTGAAATGCCATATGATATACAGATAACTCTAACTTGATTAATTATTGAATAAATCATTTTATGTTTGAATAATCGCTAAATAGCATAGTTTGTTTCTTATGCATCTTAATAGTTGGATGCAAAATAAATGATACCTGTGAAAAACATAATCTATTAAAATATATAACAAGCTTTGATCATACAGCTCAGGATATTATTATAACACTTATTTAAATCAAGATATATATAAAATCCATGCTTTGTGTTATGAACTTCTTGTTAGTAAAACACTTCTATGAGAATGATTGGCTAGCTCAGTCTATGACCATGCACAGTGTCAACTTTTTCTGGGTCATTAGACTCTACATGGTTGATGAAAAACCTTCCTTTTGTTCTAAGTATCATAGCAAATAAAGTGTATATATATATATATATATATATATATATATATATATATATATATATCTAAGTTGCATTAAAATAAATAGTTGATGAACCATCCTTGAAAATATATGAACATTTCTCATGTGGTTGCACTTGGATATGTTAAGCATACAAACACAATGATTATTGTGTTCATGTATTATGGTCCTGAACATCACCATAAAGCAAGCCGTCATATAGGAATTGACAATTTTAATCATCCATGTCAACCAATTCAATGGCATAAACAACCTCGTAAGAAATTACATTCACGGATGACCTGTTCAAAAAGTACTTGAACCAAATAATTACGCCAACCCAAGAGCAGATTTTATCTTATCTTGCATTTCACCAAGGCATTTATCATTTCATGGTGATGGAGAACAAATGCACAGCATGGTAAACAAAGTACTAACTAGTGATTACAAGGTAAACATCTCAAATCATGTTAATCATAAATCTCATTTCACCAAGACCCACATCAAGTTCAGAGAATCAATTATATAGTCTAAGAAGCTATTTGCAAGAGAACATGCTTGTACTGCAACACATTTTTGTAGCAAAATGTGCTTTAAAATATTTCAAGTAATTTTTAACAACTTGTCAAAAACTATATTAATAAAAAATATATATATATCAAAGGTAGTTCTACAATAGTTCAATAAGACAAAAACTAAAGCTAACTAGGCCTTGGTAAAATATGAAAAAAGGAGAATTAAACAAAAGAGTAAGCATTTTAAAGAGAATGGATGTACCCCTTTTCATAGACTGTCTTCAACAGCTGTAGCACCTAACATAATCAAGTACCTCTCAATTTTTTCAGGAGCGGCATCCACTATTTCATCATGATTAGAATTTATAGCATTACTAGCTTTCAAAAACTCATGATGCCACATGTTGAACTTTTCTTCACTAATCACACAGTAAGCAATAATCACTGTACGCAACCCAACCACTGAGTACTTGTTAATGATATCCTTAGTTGCCCACTCAAGCATTCGCTCACTCTTTGCAAGTCTGCTAAAGATTACACTGAAGCAAAAAGTTGATGTGATTAAAGTATTTACTCAAACCTAAGAAGTAGACAAACTATAGAATTACAAGAGATTTGCATTAGTACAAACATGTTTGTACCCTTGCATAAGACCAAAACTTGACCCTCATCAG
Organism: Phalaenopsis equestris; assembly: GCF_001263595.1. Classification (NCBI taxonomy): domain Eukaryota; kingdom Viridiplantae; phylum Streptophyta; class Magnoliopsida; order Asparagales; family Orchidaceae; genus Phalaenopsis; species Phalaenopsis equestris. The sequence goes on along the minus strand of NW_018251247.1, from coordinate 102,075 downwards.
TCATTACAACAACAGACATTCTCTTATGAGAACTGCAAAATGATGATGTGCAGAGAAATTTATATGTTCTGATAAGAAGGAAAAGGATCTCTCAGGTATTAACTTCGAACAAAAACATTTGCACAAAGAGAAGGCGAAGAAAGTTGGTCAATTGTAGCTGCTAGTTACCGTTCTACCAAGACAAAGTTCAATATCATGCAATGATATGCTTAACTGCGTTTTTTTCATAAAATTTGAAACCCAATTTGTTTGCGGACACTACAAAAGTTGCTTCATCTGGTGACTCAGCTCCATAAGAAATGTCATCAGGTTTACTCTCAACCACAGTGATGGCAGTATGACAAACAGCCAAGACACGAAAGAACATCTGTATAAGATCATGATGAGGGTCCTTAACCCAAAACCCATTCATCAACTGGCCATCAGAGAAACTAAGGGTGTGTTTGGGGCAGTTCTAGCGATAGTTGTCCCAAGAAGTTGCTGCGGGGAAGCTGCTGCTGGGAAGCTGACTGATTGTTTGTTTTAGCTGTTTGAAAACAATTGTATGGCGGTTTTTTTCTAGATAAATGTCCATTCTGCTCATGTTTAGTAATGTTGTTCATAACAGAACTGTCAGAGTCATATATTCGATACTTTAGAAGTAGAAATCCACTTCAGAACAGTACAAAAGTTAAGATACACACTTCACTTAACAGCGAGGATCAAGAGTGCAAAAAAGTCAAAACTATTAAAATTATAATTAATATAATGATTATATTGTTTTTAACATGCTGACGGTGAATGTCCCGTGCTACACTGTCCACCAATGATAATATTCATTCGCGATCACCGTCGACCCTAGAATCCGCGGGACTATCTGCCCACCGGAAGAAGTCACACTACTATACAATGATCCACAAGCAACTATAGAACTGTCTCCCATAGTTATGGGTCCGACGTGATATCAAAAAGGAAATCTTTAATCCGCAGTGGCAGAGCAATTGTCGGGATGTCCCTGAAATCCTTGAGCACATCTTTCTTGAATGCCACAAAAGACAATGCATTAGTAAAGACAAAAATTGAATTTGCTAAAAGAAGTAATTAAAAATTTACACTTACAAATAGCAAAAAAATTTTAAACCAGCAATATAAAATATATAAGGTACAAATGCCTTTGAATAAAAGAAATATAACACTGAAAGCTCACTATACAATATGAATGTTAAAAATGTTTTCACAAAAGAAATAATTACACATAGTACTGAATAAATTACAAATAATACAATCAGTCTCCTACTAAAGCATTAGTAATTTTTTCCCTTAGCTCCATCATTTCACTCGCACCATCCCCTTCTCTAGTACAGATAATGGAATGATCATTCTCAACTCTTGACAGGGAATGTCCGAGGTGGCACTCAAATGCTTTTGGAGGTACATGCTCCTGATCTTCGTCGGTCCTACGAAATTCAATGTCGTTACGAGAAAGATGTCGGCTAATATAATTGTGCAGAGTCATCGTGGCAATCACAATCTAGACCTATTTGGGAAACGGGTAAGATGGAATATTGCGAACTATAACCTATTTCTTCTTCCAAACGTCAAAAGTCCTCTCGATGATACCGTGTAAGGAGAAATGTCTTTTATTAAACAACTCATTTTTGCCACGTGTAACATTACTGGCTCGCTCGAAATCCGGTATGTGATATCTTGTATCATGAAATGGCTTAAGATGCTCTCGCTGCAAAGGATATCTAGCATCCACCAAATAATATTTGCTTAATATGTATTGCATAATTAGTATGAAAGTTAGAGTGAATCACCAAAGCATTTGGGGCTCCAGCATGCCTCGAGAAGGATATGGGAAGTTGTAGTGGGTATTCTGCGTTGCAGCTTTGAAATCCTACTGTCATGTGCACTACCCTCCCAACTGAGCATAACAAAATTAAAGTACATGTTGAAGTCGCAAACAATCATGACATTCTGCGTAGGGGCCCCACAACATCCGATAAATGCGATCTTCTCATTATTTGGAACCCATGCATCAACTTGTGTTCAATCAATTACTCTGATGCAATCATAATCAAATAAGAATGAGTTTTTATGTACCTCTTGTATATTTAAAACTTACTACAATTAATTAGAAATGTTGTCTTAAAGAACAACTGTAACGTGCATTGCGTGAAATCTCAATAGGAGTCCTTTCGAACATTGGATCCGTTAGTTTGATGACTTGTGTAGAAAGGTTCACAAGTGCTTTAAGACCCACCGAGAAGTATCTACTAAGAGAGGGTTTTATTAAAATTTAGAAGTACACATTGCTAGAGCTTTTCTCTTTCTCTAAGAGAGGGTTTATTTCCACACAATTATTGTATATCAAAAACATTTTGGTATTAGAAATTTATGAATAAAAAATCATAATTTCTTATTAAAATTTAGAAGTAATATATTATTGATTTACTGTGAAGATTTGAAGTATGTGTGTGTGTGTGTGTTTGTACACACACACACATAAAGAAAAACATTTTTTTTATGAAAATTATATTATTATTACTTTTATATACAAGTAAATATAACAATTATTTTAGCGTGACAATATTATCCATGTTAACATATAGTATATTGTATGATAGGATCAAGTTAGCACGAATCTCAAAGTGAAACATTGGTACACATCAAAACAAGAGGTACCCATAGTCAAAGTAAGCTAAGCCCTTGCCATACACTAATTCAACTTGTTGGAGTAAAGATTGATGTTGGATCAAGAGAAAGGCATCCCTTAACTTGGTCAAGTCCTCTCTATTTTGTATGAGTGCTGATAGGAATAATGGGCCGAATGAAAGAAACGACATTCTCTCGGACGAAGGATAAAGACAGATCAAAGATTAAACTTGGGCTACAAACATGTTCTTTCGCTGAAGAGCACCTATGCGAGTCCCATGTCACTCGGCACACCAGTGTCGAATGAATCAATTTACTATAGATGGGCTACGATCTTTATGATTGACCGATCAATTTGTTATTAAATATATTTATAAACCGAAATTGTATAAAAGGCTTTAGTACCCTTTTGGCCCTTACAGAAATAGAGGTCTTAAGTGTAATTGTATGTTTCAGATATCTTGTATAGCTATAACTAGGGGATCATTTTATGAACAAGGGAGTCAGAGACTCATTTTACTGTTTATTTCTTGCTTATCTTCTATTTTCCACTCCTACATGCTCTATTCCTTGGAAATGATATTCTGAACAAACTACAGAGCTATAATGAAACTGATTCAAGAAAGTGAAAACTTTTGCAGAGATGAAAGAAGTGATTTCTATTTTCAGAAGCAAGACATTAAAGCTGCATACAACAAGAAGCTGGGATTTCAGGGGTCTAACTCTTTTCAATACCGAAGCTGCTCCATTGCAATTGGAATATGGTGACGATGTTGTAATTGGCATCTTTGACACAGGCTTTCCCACCAAGTATCCTTCTTTACCCTCAACTTTTCCATCTTCGGTTCAGATTTTTCATTACAGTACAAAATTCTTCTTTCTTCATCTTTTCTTCCTCTCGGCCTTTCATCTGAACAGCACCTAAGCTTCTAGGTCTTTCAGTTCTGTGGATTTATGAAATTTGGGATTTAAAGCTCAAATTTTAAGTTTGATTCATGTTAAATCTGAATTTAATAAATCCAAAAAAAAAAAAAAATTTAATAAATCCGAACTAAATCCTAAATGCTCCTGCAGGTATATGGCCACAGAATCGGATAGCTTTCGACCTAACCTACGTTGGGAAAAATTATTCCACACGGACGGACACCGCATGCAAGATACATGCGGTATCAGATCCTGAGGTAATTTACGGTTAGAATGTATTTCGGTAGGCCTCACCTAATTTTTTTTTAAAAAAAAAACTGAAATATATCCTGACTGTAGATCACCATGATCTACTGTCAGGATCGAACACCGCATGCAGAGATGCATGCGGTGTCCGTACGCAATAATTTCTCATACGTTGGGCCCTATTCCCCGCAAATGGCGCGGGAGGTGTGTGGCCGGAGAACGCTTCGATCCCGCCACCGACAGCAATCGAAAGATCGTCGGAGTTCGATACTACCTGTCGGGCTTCGAGCTTGATTATGGCGCTATGAAGCAGAATTTTGCACTCCCCACGACCAGCTCGGCCACAGCTCCCATACCGCTTCCACAGCCGCACGATCGGCCCCCGGCAATACCTCACTGAAAATAATTTTTAAACGAAACTAAATTTCATTGAAAAAAAATGTCATAGAAATGAATGAAATTTGACTATCATATATATATATATATATATATATTGTACTGTGACTTATCGTGTTACTTATCGCACTGTTAATTTAAAATAAGATTCGGATCTTCAAGAAATCTACTGTTACTTTAACAATTGTTCATGATGAGGACCAATTTGTATTAATTCATTTCAAGATGGAGGAGTTTCATGGTTGGGTTACTTTTGTAAATGCAAGTTCACTTTTGCAGGACAAGTACTTGTTATAACATAAGTTAAAACTGATGGGTTCTACTATTACTGAGAATTGGTTTGTGTGGGGTGATTTCAACATGATAATGAAACCTGTTAAAAATAGGGGGAAGCAGGTGTGACACTGCATTTATAAATCATTTTTGTGACTCTGTTTCTGATTGAGGCCTTTTTGATCTGGGTAACTCTGGTTCTCCTTTCACCTCGAGAAGGGGATTATTCTCTCAAAGGCTAGACCTTTTTTTGGGCAATTATCATTTTCTGAATTACTATCCAATTATTGGGGTCCAACATTTAAATCTTGCATCTTTTGATCATAATCTCATTTTGCTTTATTTGAATTTCAATGTCAGACCTTCCATTTTCAGTTTTAAATTTCTAAATATATGGGCTGCTCATGATATTTTCTTAAGTCTTGTTCAATAGGTGTGGAAATTTGATGGTATTGGGACAACTTGGTTTATCCTATGGCAATTGCACAAAAAGTTAGCTACTAATTCAAAGAAATGGAACTTTCAGATTTTTGGTAATGTTCACACCAAAGTGTTGGAGGCTCGTCAAACTGTTGATCAATTAGAGTTTCAGGATGTTGGTTCACCTAATTTGGTGGACGCTGTGGCAAAGGCTCGCCTAGCACTTTTTGATACAATCTCTTTGGAGGAAGAACTTTTATAGCAAAAGGCTAATGATATCTCCTTTAGTGCTGGTGACAGAAACACAAATTATTTTCATGCTACTCTTAAGCATAGAAGAAATATAAATAATATTATGAAGATAAGAAATGCCAATGGTGATAGCTTTACTAATAATGATGACATTGGTTACATTGTTGTTCATTACTTTATCGATCTTTTTCAATCTAATATACATGTTAATCCTGTTGATCCAGAACTTTTTGTTGATGAAAGAGATTATATTACTGAACTCTCACTATCTCAAGTTCCTGATGAAAAGGAATGTATTGGTCCTAGTAAAGCCCCTGGGTCCGGATGTGTTTTCTCCCTCCTTCTATGTACATTGTTGGGACATTATTAAGAAGGAAGATATTCTTGTTATACATAGTTTTTTCCTTGGGGACAACCCATGTAAGTACTTCAGCTCGGCATTGATTGTGCTTATTCACAAGAGTAAAGATAAGATAAGTTGGGATAACTTTCGGCCTATAACCCTTACCACTGTCATTTCTAAAGTTTTGAGTAAGTTGATTGTGAATAGATTAGAGTCATATTTATCCAAAATTATCTCCCCTCAACGATCTGCTTTTATTAAAGGCAGAGAGATTATTGATTACATATTGCTTGCCCAAGAGATGATTGAGGGCTTAGATAAAAAATGTAAAGGGGACAATATGGTTCTTAAACTTGATATAAAAAAGGCATTTGACACTATTAGCTGGGATTTCATTCTTATTATTTTGCAAGCCAAGGGTTTCCATCATGAATTTTTCTTACTTATTAAAAGATGGTTAGAGAATAACCATTATAGTGTTCTTGTCAATGGTAAAGCATATAGTTTCTTTTCTGCACAAAGAGGTATTAAGAAGGAAGATCCTCTCTCTCCCACTATTTTCATTATTGCTTTTGACTACTTCTCTTGGCTTGTAAATTGTTTGCAGATTCAACATCCTCATATTCAATACTCTCATAAATCTAAAATTTTGGTTAGTCATCTTGCTTATGCTGATGATGTCATTTTATTCTCTATGTTAGGAAGTCTGCTATTAAAGTTATTATGCATTCTTTGAATGACTTTTAGAGCATGTCTGAATGACTTTTCAACAAAGCAAAATGTTCCTTATACTTTGGGAAATCTGTGCATAACAATATTGAAAGTTGGGCAACTTATTTTACTAGCACATCTCCCCATTAAATACCTTGGGTTAATATTCTCAGAGGATGGATGAAGCAAACTCAAATGGATGAAGTGGTGGACAAGATTAAATCCAAAATTAATGATTGAAGAAATATTTTCATATCTAATGGTGGTAGCTTGACCTTGCTGAAAAGTGTTCTCCTTAGTCTTCCTTTATATGTAATGCAGGTCTTTATGACTAAGAAGAGTACTAAAAAACACTTGAAATACTCTTCAATAAATTTCTCTAGTCACGTGGTGGAACTAGTAAAATTTGGACTGACTGGAAAAAATTATTTAAACCTTGTCTATCTGAGGGACTTAGTTTTAAACCTCTTCAACAATTAATTGATATAAATATGTATAAGCTATGGTTTAAATTTAGAGCTGGCGATTCACTATGGGCCCAATTTATGACCATAAGTATTGCACATCTGCATATCCCTCCATTGTTACATGGAACGCTAGCTACTAATTTTATTTTTTGGGATGTGGGAGATGGAAAGATATCCTTTTGGCATGACCAATGGGGTATGTCCAACCTCACAGATTTCCCTCACTCTATTTCTGATACACATTTACTTGTCTCTGATTGTTGGAATGATGGGAACATAAACCTTACTAAAATATTGTCTTTAATGGAAGATAAAGCTTTTTTAATCTCTAAAACTCCTATACAAACTCAGAGGAAAGAAATTCCTATGTCGAAATTTTTAATCTACAGTGTCCATTACCAAAATACTATATTCACAAATTCATAATTTTCAAAAATGGAGGTGGGGTACTCTGATATGGCATGCTCTCATTTCTCCCTCCACCACTTTTTTCTTATGGAGATTTTTTCTTCTCCATGTTACCTTTAGATGACATTCTTAGGTTGAAAGGGCTGAGATTAGCTTTCTTTTGTTATATCTGTAAACGAGATGTTGAATCCTTTTCTCACCTATTTTATGAATACTATTTTTCCAGAGAAATTTGGGCAAACCTTGGTAGAATGTTTGGGATTCATTGGCGCCTCTGATTCTGTATGGAGGATTTTCTGGGGGCTTGGAAGGAAGCAAGCTATATAAACAAAAAATTGCATTATTTCCCTCTTATGGTGTTGTGGTTCATTTAGTCTGCTAGAAATAGTTACAAACATAATATTTCACCTCCCACCCACTCTATTACTGTTTCTTATATCCTTGTTAACTATCATAAAGCTTGTAGAAATCTGAGATGTGGTGGTGATTTACATATGCCTTAGAGGGGTAGGAGACCAACTTTGCTAAGTTGGCACTCCCCCTCCATTGGCTGATTTAAAGCCAATAAAGATGGAAGCTGGTTTTCTAATGTTGCAGGGGTTGTTGGCCTCTTTCGAGATAAAACATGGAAATGCATTGTCTACTTTACCTCACCTATCATTGCTTTATCTCCTCTTGTGGCAGAGGGTTGGGCAATCATGCTGGTGTTGATGGTTTATGTCTCTTTTAATCTGAGATGTGTTGTTATTGAGGCTAACTCACAAACTCTTTTTAACATACTTACTGAAGCAAAAAAAAGTTGTTTGGTTTCTTACTTGCTTACTAAATCATATAACAGCCATTATCAATACTAATCAACTTATGGATCCATATAGTTTTATATATATGGAGGGTAATTCCCCTGCTGATTGGCTCTCTAAGCAAGGGGTTGCTGACATTACTATTGGCTCTAAACCTACCTCCTCTCTTAATACCCTCCTTCTGGGTAATATGCTGGGTACTCCTTACATTAGGAGTTAGCTTTTCTGTTTCTATTGCTGCATTTAGCTTTGTATTTGAGATGATTACCCTTGATGATAATATGTTTTTTTTCTCTTCTGGCTTCATCCAGTAGCTCTATTTGGTCATTTTGATACTCTTCTACTTCTACTTCACATCTACTAAGGGTTTATCTTCTTTTGATTGCTGGTTGGAGTTCTCCCAAGAATGTAACAAATGATATTTTCTCTACATTGATAGCTATAAGCTGCAGCAGGTTATTCGGCTGGTTCCAGGCCTATGAAGATAATTTGACTTTTGGATCAGGTTTTTGGCAAGTGACCTTCTTGCTGCATGTTATTTTGCAGGTTATTCTTGCTATAAGTTGTTGCATTTGGTTCTCTTTGAAGGATTGGTGCAGGTTCCTGGCCTGTGAAGATAATTTTGGTTTTGTCATTTTAGAAAGTGTAAGATTTTTTGTCCTTTAGATCAGGTTTTCTTATCGTGTTTCTTTGTGGTTTGGAAATTCTCTGCCACAATCTTTTTCTATCCTAGTGGCAGTTACTTCTCTACAGATTTGGAGTGCTTGCAAAGTGGTTGTCATTGGTTTTGTTGCAGTTTTCTACCCACTCTACAATGCTTTATGTATTTTTTGCTTGTGTTGGCTTCTCAGGTGTCTTCACCTTCAGCTTCGCATCACACCGACTACACTTGATAACTTGGCTGGGAGTGTTATTTGGATGGCGCCTGCCTGTAGTGCTTACTGGTTTTTGCTTTGCTCTCTTCCGGGTTGTATTTATTGGCATATGTATACTTTTTATTTTGGGTTTTTTTTTGTGCTTTGGAGGTATACTTGTATCTTTCGTCTTTCATTCTTGCGTGGAGTTGTGCTAAAGGATGTGGAACCCTTAGGGGTATGTTTCCAGTATTTAGTCTTTTTAGATTTGGGGATCCACCCACCTCCCCATTTTTTGTAACCCCTTCTTAATTAATAGAATCAGAGCAACAATACTCCTTCCCCCATATATATATATATATATATATTATAAGTTTAATTGAGGATCATATATGTAATTTGATTGACTTCTCTATTTTTTTTAAACTATAAGACTCTAGATTAACATTGAATGAATGTGTGTGTGTTTGACAAGCCTTGGCCTGTTGGTGGCGGGGTCACTGTAAATCCCCTTAGGTCAAAGATTTGATCCCATCATAGCGCGGGTGCTCTGAAATTGTAGGTACATAATGCAGGCTCTCATCATGGGGCCAAAAAGCGCATGAGAAATTGATATTTTAGCTCTGCCAAATATTCATTTCCTTATATATATATATGAGGGAGAATACGATGATGAATACTCGTCGTCCGATGAAAAGGATAACTCACCGGAGAATAACTTCCGGCGATTCTCCGAGGCTCTTGATAACAGCACCAACAAGAAGCTGGAGGAGGAGGAGGAGAATAGTTACCGCGAGCCCGAGGAGTTGTTCAATTTCCCTAGGGACCCTGAGAATTGGAGGGAGGAGGATCTTAGGGAGCTTTGGGCCGACGCCCCCAGGGGGATTGCGAAGACCGGCTGGGATCCTGTTTGGGTGGAGGAAGACGATTGGGAGGCCATCAATCAGGCGAGTAAGGAGGGGAGGAATCCGGTCATTGCACCTTTCTACATTCCTTATCGCAAGCCTTTCCCAGTGATTCCTGACAACCACCACGATATCTCTAATCCGAAGTCCGTGATCGAGGAGCTTGATAGGATTGAGGAGTTTCTCAAGTGGGCCAGCTTTGTGTTTGCCGATGGAAGCACGTATGAAGGAACTGTTTGGGATGACTGTGCCCATGGAAAAGGTGTTTATGTTGCCGAGCAAGGACTTGTCAGGTATGAAGGAGAGTGGCTTCGGAATGAAATGGAGGGCCACGGTGTTGTAGAAGTTGATATTCCTGATGTGCAACCTGTGCCGGGATCAATTTTGGAAGCCAAAATGCGTGAAGAAGGTAGAATAATAACAAGAGATTTTAGGACGCCAGAAGAGAGAAGATGGTTAGAAATGGATATAGAGGACACACTTCATCTGGTTGGTGGTAACAGGGAAATTCCATTCTATGGAAATGATGAATGGGTGAAAGTTTTTGGTGAAAAGCCAGAGAAAGGCCAGTATCGGTATGCAGGTCAATAAAGATGAAAGGGCTGAGAGGGCCTTCAATCTCCCCATTTTGCTATGCTGCTAAAGAAACCTTAGATCACCTATTTTTCTCATGTGCCCTCTCACAAAAAATTTGGTCAGGTTTAATCAAGCTCCTGAATATTAATAGTCATAATGTAAGCTGGCTTAAATTCTCTACTAGCTGGGAAGAATGGCATAACAACAACCTTTGGGTGATACCCTGTATTGTGGCTTGGTTCATATGGATGTACAGAAACCACAACAAATTTGATGAGAAGCTTTCAGGGTCAAAATCTGTGATTATTAATAGTATCTCTTATATTCAGAAATTGATCAAGTTTCATCTTTTCCCTAATGTTATAAAGTAATGGACTCCAGGAAACAATACCCCTCTTCTTCAGTCTTTCAAACTAATCCTTTGGAGTCCTCCCTCTACTGGTTGGTTGAAGGTCAACACTGATGGCAGCTTCTCAAATGGTTATGCTGGTATTGGGGGAATCTTCAAGAACCCCCATGGTTCTCCCATTCTGTATTTCACTGCTCCTGTTGTGGCAATGGATGCTCTGGAGGCTGAATTCATAGCTATCTACTGGGCTATCAGAATTGCTTGTTGCTGCCATATGGGTCCTTTGATTATAGAAACAAATTCTACTAATTGTATTAAAATCCTTCTTCATGATGAAACACCCCTTGGAATTTAACCAGATGGAATAATCTGTTAGTTGCCCTACTACCCAGACACATGATCAATATCAATTATATTCCTAGAGAGGGTAATCGTCCAACTCATTGGCTTGCCTCCCAGGGTAGAAATACTGAACAGATTTTTGTTGGGCTGACACTTACACCTGAGTTAAAATTCCTGTTGATTTGTGACAATTTGGCACTCCCCTATATTAAATGTATGTAACTGCTATGGGAGGTAGATCCTTGGGGGAAGGTATTGAGTTACATAGTGTTAGGCTTTACTGCTGGTCCTTGTGTGTAATTTCTATTTATGTGTCCATACAGATACATGAGCATCATGTGTTCCCTACTTCATTTTTAGCTTTTGGGAGGGTATATCTCTCCAACTCTTGTAATCCCCATTTGGTTCTTTATTAACATGTAAGGAGCCTTAGTTGCTCTTTTCCTTTAAATATATATATATATATATATATATATATATGACGGCTATAAATAACTAGTGTTTTTATGAAATTTCCTGTGCCTTGAATTTATTATTATTATTATTCCTTATCTTCTTCTTGTTATTATTATTTTGGCTTCTGTTTTCTCAAGTTCTTTAAAATTTTGAATGTAATCCCGAAATCTTCAACACATTGTAAACTCCCCCAAGGCTTGACATATTCTAAGAAAACAGGAATTCAAATCATTATTCCTTATTTAATCGAAGGTCTTCTAATCCTTTTTCTTTCACTTAATTATAGAATATATATATAATAAATATTAAAAGATAGTAGGTAATTTGAATATATTTATCAAATAGCTCCAAATTCAAATATTAATGATAGCAAAAATTAATGGTCAAATTTGAAAATCAAGTCCTACATACGTGGCTAATCATTCCACCAACAATTGGCTAAGGGAACCAACTACTCATCAGTGTTATTTTAGTACAACTAAATATTTGATTGATTTAATATTAAAAAAATTTGAATTGATTTAGTTCATCTCTCTGGCTGGACGCTAGAAATCGTCTTTACTATTATCGCATTTTAACTATCCATTCTCACGGCAGCTTGGACAAATGCATTCTTGGATGCATTTAAAAAATCAAATAACAAAAAATAAGTTTGAGAATAAAATATATTATAATGCAGTATAATGTATGGATATAAATGATTCACGAGAATTTAGAAAAGAAAAATTCACTCATTTTGGCAATTTTTCTTTTCAATATTTCGTTTATCCATTTTTATTTATTTTGTTATTTATTAAAATATATGAAGTTTTTTTTTTTTTTTTGAAGACTAGCCTCCTCAATCAACGAGACTTTATCTCTCATGTATATGCCAAATTTTGTGATGAATGTTGAACCCAAATAAATTCAATTTTGTTGGTAAGTTTGAATAATTTCAAAGGGTTTGAGATGATTTTTGAATAAAATTGGGTAGTTTGGGTAATTTTTGAAAGATTAGGGTTTCATGGGCAATTTGGTAGTTTTGAGAAAGTTTGGGGACAAAAGGCTAAGTTGGGTATTTGGATAGGATGAAATCAATTGAGGATTCTAATCATAAAATTACCCTTTTGTTAGCCATTAGTGCAAGGGAGCTCCCACTATGTAACCTCCATTTGCTGGTCTTAGCCAAATCCTAGCCCGGGGCTAATTGTTTAGGGGACCATCCACATGAGTTTCTAAAATAGAAAGGGATCAAGCTAGGCATGTTTAGTTAAGGGTTTAGGTTGTGAGTGAAAGTGTGTGATTTTAAGTGTATGTGTGCAAGCTTTTACCAAGACCAGACTACCCAGGGATTACCTTAAGGCCTTACCATCCTATAGGGAACTCCTCTAGAACTTCCTTATGCTTGGCTTCATCCTAATAAGTGCTAGAGGTTAGCATTAAGCATATGAAACTCTAAGATGAGAAAATAAGAGTTTTATAATTTCTAATGGTGAGGGCTGGGCTCCATCACTAGTCTTCTAGGTCTTCTAGGATAGTCAACAGTAAAGTCCTATGGCTAGATCTTAGGCTTTTAGAGAAGAGAGACTAGACCTCAACAAAAGTGAGGTCAACAAATGGACCTTCAATAGGTGTGGTGTGCCTGACAAGCACACCACACGTATTGACATTGACCAAAGAGATCAATAAAACCAACACAACAGTCCGAGCCAACATGCTCAGAGAAGAATAGAGGAAATGTAGAGAAGGCTTCTGCTGAGGAGTACTAAAGGAGTCTTAGATCAAATTTGAAGACTCCAAAACTTTCTCCGGGAATTGGCGAATGTACCTTCAAAATGTCAAATTCAAGGGTGAATTTGAAATTTACAAAGTGATTTATGCTTGCTAACCCAAGTGAGGGGCTACGCGACGGATTTACAGAGACAACCATCACGAAGACTGATGGTTGTGGGAAAGATTTGATTTGATTTTGATGTCTTAATTTTAATTTTGATTTTGAGTTTGATTTTGTGAAAATTTAACTTTGGAAGGCAAAAATATGTGAAGAGAACAGATTGAGATGGAATTTACAGGGACTCACATTTAGCTCAAAAGACCGATCAAAGGAAAAGAGTGCTACGATGTGAAGGAAAGCGCATGGAATCACATCCAACCCAAGAGGTAACGAAAGTGCTGAGAAATGAGAATAGGATGCCTTACTCCATTTAAGGCGGTCTTATATCTACCTCAAGGATTTGTGAATGTCATATTAGGAAGGAAAGCAAGGGACTCACATCCAATCTAGGAGGTGATGAAAGTGCATAGAAATGAGAATAAGATTCCTTACTCCATTTAAGGTGGTCTTATACTCATCTCAAAGATTTATGAATGTAACATTAGGAAGGAAAGCACAGAGACTCACATTCAACCTAATAGGTGACGAGCTACGTTGGGAAGGAAAGCTCAGGGATTCACATGCAACCCAAGAGATAATAGAAGTGCTGAGAAGAGAATTAGATGCCTTGCTCCATTCAAGGGGGTCTCACAATGATCTCAAAGATTTGTGAATGTCACATTAGGAAGGAAAGCACAGGGACTCACATCCAAACTAAGAGGTGACGAGCTAAATTGGGAAGGAAACCCAAGAGGCGGAAGGGAATCATAATTTAGATACTGACCCTAGGATGGGAACTAGAATTTAGGTACCAGCATAGGAAAGAGAATCAAATGCCTTGTTTCCATTCAAGGGGGTCTCACACTGATCTCGAAGAGGGTGTCACATTAAGAAGGAAAGCTCATAGACTCAAATCCAACCTAAGAGGTAACAAGCTACATTGGGAAAGAAAGCTCAGGGACTCACATCCAACCGAAGATGTAGGGAATCAGAATTTAGGTACTGATACACCTAAAATAAATAGTGATTTTATACACATTTTTATGCCTAGTTTTGAGATATTGTGATTTAATGAAAGATATTTGTGTGTTTTTCTTTCAGGTAAAACCAAATAGATGAAAAATACTAAAAGGAGTAAAAAAAGGGTCAAATTTGGAGCAAAAATGAAGAATGTGCAAAAATTGAATAGGGGCGCTTAAGCGTCCAGAATGATGCCTAAGCTCCAGAGGCTCATGCCTAAGAACCAGGTACCCCGCGCTTAAACGTCAAAAGTAATTATTTGATGATTCATTGAATTTAGATGAATTTTTGAAGTGGTGTTTGAAGCAACCTTTGGTAAAAATGAGGGAAACAACCCATGGACACAAAATTCATTTAAATGACTTTTGAAAGGAGAAACTTCTAGAAGATTCATTGAATGAAGACACATTTTGAAGAGACACCAAAACACCTTTCAAATTTTTATTAAAGAAGACTTGGATCATCAAAAGAAGAGGCCAGCCAGCAGCCATTAGAGCCATCATTCATCCAAGTAACTGCCGCCACCGCCGCCGACCACTTTTTTTTATTTTGATTATTAGTTTTGTATTGTGAGTGAAGGATTATATTTTAAAGGAACTTCAAGACATTTGATGAAGAGGATTTGAGATAAGTGTTTATCTTTGTAACTATACTTGGTTTTAATTTAGATTTCTTATATTTGTGCTTGATTTCTACTTTTAAAATCATGTGTGGTTATGTTTTCTCATTGGATTCTGAGTAGTTTTATTTATCTTTTTTCTTAAAATGATAAGTAATTAAGTATTTAAAGGAAGTTGTGTGAAGTATTAGACTTCAATTTTGGAAGAAGTTGTGATGTTTTAAAACCTTGCACTTCATTTACTTCTTAATTTGACCAATTAAGATGTTAATACCTGTTGTGAGAACATGCAAGATCCAAGATGGTATGGTCTCTATCAATAAATGGTTAGAATCACATATTGATTTAATGAATGAGAATGTAGTTCATGGGTTTGAGTGCAAATAAATTTGGAAATAAACTTTTCAAGGGTGTAGAATTAGTGGACTTTAGAGTGGCAGGCTAATGCCTCCAATTTGATTTATAGTTTTAGGTTTTGATATAAGATTTTAGCTCCCAAGTGGAGGGAGAAGTAGGAACTCTAGAGTAAGAGCTAGTAGCTTCCCTACCTAACCAGGCTTCCTGAAGTCTTCAAGTCTATTCAAACTATAGATTAACCAATGTTCTTAATAATATCTCTAGTAAGGGTAAATAATAATATTGCTCCTATTTATCATAAAACATTTAGCATACTTCCAAAACAAAAGTTTTATACTTATTATTGATTCATGATAAGGAAAAGATATTTTACTTATATCGCCTTCATCTTACAAATATTTAGTTAAGTTATTTAGTTGCTTACTGTAGTTTCATAAATCCAAAAAATTACAAAAAGAATCGAATTTTTATTCATATTATAGCATCTTAAGTTTATGTAAGAATATTTTGCTAAGTGGATTTTTGTCATCTAAACTTTCTAGTTTTCTAAAGTGCATATTATTATTTTCATTGTGGGTTTGATATTCGGTGCTTAATCAAAAGTCCTATATTACTTGATAAAGATATGTATACTTACGTAGTATCTCATATTTAAATATTATAATTGTATTCTTATTTGTTTCATTGTGGAAAACTTACCTAACTTTGGCTTTGGATCAAGTTTTTGGCTTTGTTGCAAATTAAGAATAACTATTAAGGACATTAAACTATGATCACATACATCGCATTTTACTTCTATACCGAAGAAAGTCAGGCCCAAGTTTTTTGTGCCATTATTGGGGAAATTTGAAATATCTTTAAAAAGTTTTTAGAAAGGTTTTTAGAAAGCAAAAATTTATTTAGAAAGCAAAAATTTATATTTTTACAAAAATCTTATTTAAACTTTAAGATTTTTTATAGGAATATTGTAGTGTTATTTTTATTTAAAGTTTTTGTTTGTGTATTTTTATTATTTGTATTGTTATATTTATTTTTATTTTATGTGTTTTATAGTAATGTATGCGTAGTTCAGGTTCTACAGGACTAGTGCCTTACGATTCTGAATTAGAAAGAACAATTAGAGAAATTAAAAAATTTAAAATTACTAAAAAGTTTCAAAAAATGACAAATCAAAATAATTAAAATGCTTAAGAGTTTGGACCTTTAAGAGATTATGCAAACCCTACGGTGGATGAACTTCATTGCAGTACTCAAGAACTCGTTGTAGTGGCTAATTTATTTGAGCTTAAACCACTATTATCCAAATTGTATCAAATAATCAGTTTGAGGGAGCACCAACTAATGATCCAAATTTACATCTTGCTAATTTTGTAGAATTGTGTGCTACATTTAAATATGATGGTGTATCAGATCATACTATAAGACTTAGATTATTTCTTTTCTCACTAAGGAATAAAGCTAAGATATGGTTACATTTGTTATCATTTGGATCTATCAGAACTTGGAGCGATTTAGTGCAAAAATGCCTTGCTAAATATTTTCACCATAAAAAAACTGAGAAGCTTAGAAATGATATTACATCTTTTTGTCAGTTTGAAGGAGAATCTATTTATGATCTATTTATGGGGAATCAATTTATGAAGTCTGGGAAAGATTTAAAGATCTCTTTAGAAAGTGTCCACACCATGCTATACCAGATTGTTTAGTAATTCAAACTTTTTTATAATGGATTAGCTGGATCTCTTAGATCTATTATTGATGTCGTCGCTGGTGGTTCATTGGTGTTAAAACCATTTAATGATGCTTATACTTTAATTGAGGAGATGGTTACAAATAATTTTTAATGGCCTTCTGAAAGGGTAAATCTTAAGAAAGTAGTCAATGTTCATGAAACTGATGCTTTTGCAATATTAGCAAATCAAGTTGCTGCAATTTCATAGAAGTTAGACCAATTTGGAATGAATTTTTCTTAACCAATTTCTATGATTGAAGAGAATTCATTAAGCCAAATGGCAGATTCTCAAGCATCATTAGATACTTTGAATGCCATATATAACAAGCAGAATAACCCATATTCAAATTATTATAACCCAGGTTGGAAGAACCATCCCAACTTTAACTGGAATAATACTTTAGGTGTTAATAATCAACAATGAGGGAACAATCAAGTAAACCCATTGGGAAACTGGAACAACGAAGGGAATAAAAATTATAGACCTACTTATCCTCCAGGATTTAATAGTAATCCATAATTTAAGGAGAAGAAGTTGTCTATAGAAGAAGTGGTATTATAAATGGGAAATCAATTACAAAGTTAAGGAGATACAATTAAAAATATTGATAATTAGTTGGGACAAATAACAAATTCATTAAGTAATAGATCCCAAGGAACAATTCCTAATAATACATATGTAAATCTAAAAGACCAAAATAAAGAGCAAGTAAAAGCCGTTCAACTTAGAAGTGGAAGAGAATTGGGAGGTACAGTTCAAATAGAGACTGAAGTAGAGAGAGAAGAGATTGAAAGAGAGAAGAGATTGAAGAAAAGAAGAGATTGAAGAAACAAAAGAGGATGCTTCGAAAGGTTTAGAGAGACCTATTTATCCACTTAAAGTTGACTTAGAAAAACCACCATCTCCATTTTCTAAGAGTCTCCAACAAAAAATGTTGGATAAGCAATTTTAAAAATTTATAAGAAGCTTATAATTAATATTCCATTTGCTAATGCTCTAGAACAAATGCCAAGTTATGTTAAGTTTATGAAGGATATTCTGAATAGAAAAAGGAAGTTTAAAGATAGTGAGACTGTTGCGCTTAGTGAGGAGTGTAGTGCTATAATTCAGAAAAAGCTTCCTAACAAGCTTATAGATCTTGGTAGCTTTACAATTACATGTGCAATATAAGACATATTTTATGGGAAAGCTCTATGTGATTTAGGAGCAAACATCAACCTTATGTCATTATCAATATTTAAAAGATTAGTATTAAGAGAAATAAACCCTACTACTGTAACTCTATAGTTAGCAGATCGTTTAATAACATATCTTAAAGGAGTTATAGAAGATGTCCTAGTGAAAGTGTATCAATTTATTTTTCATATTGACATTGTGTCGATATGGAGGAAGATAAGGAGATACCTATCATTTTGAGGAGACCTTTCTTAGCCACAGAAAGAGCAATGATAGATGTGTAAAAAAGAGAATTAACAATGCACGTCAATGATCAAACAATTACATTTAATATTTCCAAATCAATGAAATACCCTGCAAAAGATAAAGATGATGAATGCTATAGAATGGATGTTATAAGATATTTAAGTGAATACCATTTCAAAGCAACTTATGAAGAAAAAAATGAAATGAAAGAGTTGGAACACGAGCAAGAAGAGGAATTAGATCAATATGAAGATTTATATAAGGAAGATTTAAATTATGTTTAAGAAAGTTTTGAAGTTTTTGACACAACAGAAAAAGACAAATCTTTTTGTCCATAAATTGAAAAACCTCCTGAGTTTGAGCTGAAGTTACTTCTTGAGCATTGAAGTATGCCTTTTTAGGTGATTCCTCTACATTGCCTGTTATAATTTCGTCAAAGCTAACTACAGAAGAAGAAGAGAGTTTGATGAAAACTTTAAAGTGTTACAAGAAAGCCTTTGGATGGACAATTGCTGATATAAAAGGAATCAGTCCTTCAAATTGAATGCCTATAATTCATATGGAAGAGAACTGTAAACCCAGAGTTGATCCTCAAAGGAGATTGAATTCTATTATGAAATTATGAAATAATTGTTAAGAAAGAAATTTTGAAGTGGTTAGATGTTGGAATTATCTACCCTATTTCAGGTAGTGCATGAGTTAGTCTGATTCAGTTTGTTTCTAAGAAAGGAGGAGTGACTGTGACTTTTAATGAACATACCAAGTTAATACCAATAATACAAGTCATAGGAAGGTGAATATGCATTGATTATAGAAAATTAAATCTTGTCACTAGGAAAGATCATCTAGCACTAGGAAAGATCATTTTCCACTACCCTTTCTAGATGAAATGCTGGATAAACTAGATGGACATAAATACTTTTATTTTCTGGATGGATATACTGGTTATCACCAAATACAAATAGCTCTTGAGAATCAAGAGAAAACAACTTTTACCAGTCCTTATGGTACCCTTTTTTTAGAATAATGCCCTTTGGTTTATGTAATGCACCTGCTACATTTCAAAGATGCATGATGTCTATTTTTTGCGATTTAATTGAAACAGGGATTGAAGTTTTATGGATGATTTTTCATTTAGTTGAAACATCATTTAAAACATGTTTAGAACATTTATAAAAAGTTCTTAAGCGCTGTGGAGAAACAAATTTAGTCCTTAATTGAGAAAAATACCAATTTATGGTAGCAGAAGGAATAGTTTTGGGACATCAAATTTTAGAAAATGGTATAGAAGTAGACCCTGCAAAAATTCAAGTGATCACTAATTTACCTCCCCCAACAAGTGTGAAGGAAATTCAAAGTCTTTTAGGACATGCTGGATTCTACAGGCGATATATTAAAAACTTTTAAAAAATTGTTAAGCCTCTAAGCCATTTACTTGAAAAAGTTGTAATTTTTAATTTTAATAAAGAGTGCCTAAAAGCTTTTGAATTATTAAAAGAAACATTAGCCACTGCACCAATTATTGTTTCACGAGATTGGGAAAAAAATTTTGAATTGATGTGTCATGCTAGTGATTATGCTATTGGAGCTGCTTTAGGGCAAAAGCATGATAAGATTTTCAAAGTTATTTACTACGCTAGTAGAACTCTTAATGAAGCTCAAATTAAATAAACCACAACTGAGAAAAGAGTTATTAGTAGTATATGCCTTTGATAAATTTAGATCATACTTAATTGGAACAAAATGTATTGTGCATACAGATCATTCTGCTATTAAGTATTTAATGAGAAATAAGGATGCAAAACTAAGACCTATAAGATCGATTCTTCTTTTGCAAGAATTTTTAACTTCGAAATAGTAGACAGGAAGGGAGCTGAGAATCAAATTACTGATCATTTGTCCAGGCTTAAATCAGAGAAACCACTTAATTTTGAAATAGAAATTGATGAACACTTTTCAGATGAAAAATTGTTCAATGTTAATGAGTGGTGTGTTCCATGATATGCAGACATTGTGAACTTCATTGTTAGTGATATTATACCCTATGGAATGACATATCAACTGAAAGGGAAATTTTTATCTGAAGTTAAGACTTATTTTAATGTAGCTAAGACTTATTTTTGGGATGACCCATTTTTATATAAACAAGGAAAGGATCTAATTATTCAAAGATGTGTACCTTTAGAAGAAATATATGAAATTATCCAAAAATATCAGAATTCTGATTTTGGGGGACAATTTGGTGTTGAAAAAATAACATACAAAATTTTACAATATGGACTTTATTGACCTACAATTTTTAGAGAATTTAACACTTATATCAATACATGTGATTGATGTCAATGAGCAGACAATATTTCTAGGAGGAATGAGATGCTCCTCAATTATGTGTTAGAAGTTGAGATATTTGATGTTTAGGAATTAGATTTCATTGGACCATTTTTACTATCTTTCCAAAATTTTTATATCCTATTAGCAGTAGAATATGTATCCAAATGGATAGAAGCTATTGCTTTACCTTGATGTGATGCTCAAAGTGTTGCGAAGTTTTTAAGATCAGACATATTTTGTAGATTTGGGATACCGAGAGTAATCATAACTGACAGGGGAAGTCATTTCAGAAATGCAATGATGGAGAAGTTATTAAAGAAATATCATATTAACCATAGAATTGCTACTGTTTATCATCATCAGACAAGTGGTTTGTCTGAATTATCTAATAGTGAAATTAAAAGAATATTAGAAAAATATGTGAATCCAACCAAAATGGATTGTCAGTCAAACTTGACTATGCTTAGTGACCTTATAAGATTGCACACAGAACTCCTACCGATTAAACTTGAGCATAAAGCATATTGGGCTATAAAAGAATTTAATTAAAATTTAAAGGATGCTGGAGAGAAAAGATTATTAGAGAAAAGATTATTGCAATTGGATTATTGCAATTGAATGAGCTTGAAGTGATAATGAATGAATCTTATGAAAGTGCTAAGATTTACAAATAAAAGATGAAGATGTGGCATGATCAGAGGATTCTTACTAAAATTTTTCAGCCAATACAACAAGTTTTGCTTTATAATGCAAAGTTAAGATTATTTCCAGGCAAACTTAAGTCCAGGTAGAGTCCTAGATGGGCCCATTTGTTGTGATGAAAGTTTATCCCTATAGAGCTGTGGATATCAAAGATCCTAAAACTGATAAAATATTCAAAATGAATGGTCACAGGTTGAAATCTTATCTTTTAGGTTACCAACATAAATTAAATGATTTTATGATATTGGGTCAGCCAAAATAAGCAGTTGTTACGTTGGGCTGATGAAGTTAAATCAAGCCCTGTCTGAGAGGCAACCCATAGTTATTGGAGTGTTTGTTTTTATTGTTTTGTTATTTTGTGTGATTTAAAAAATTCTTGTAGTATTTTGAATATATAATGATTTAGTGATTATTCTAAAACCTTAAAAGATGACTTAAACATGGTAGAACATGTATTTGGACGTTAAGTTGATTTGTGCTAAATTGAGCGTTGGCGCTTAAGCGCCAATATCCGATGCTTAAGCGTGGCACTTAAAAAACATGTGTGAATTTTGATTTTTAGAAGTTTTAACTAAGATTTGGTTATATTTAACGTGGGAGATAGTTTTAAGACATGCTTAGGAGTTTTAAGAGGAGTTTAGAGGCTATAAATAGAAGGGTTTGAGGAGAAGTCTCACCACACTTCCAGTTAACCCTAAATCCTAAGTGAAAAAGAGAGTGTTTTGGAAAAATGTCATCTTGGTAGAGTGATTTAAAGAAGAAGGAGGAGGTATGATAAAGAAGTTTGTTAGATAGAGTGCGCAAGATTTATACAACAGTTTCCTCGCTGTTAGTATTGAAGGTATGACAGAGAAAATCACTAAAATTGAGGTTGACGACGCTTCAATTGAAGAAAAAGTGATGGAAGTTAAGCACATCTAGATCATATGGGATGGCAACTTAGGATGCAGTTTAGCCATACCAGTTTTATAGAAGAAGCGGACAAGCCTATGTATTTAAAGAACAAGTGAATTGAAAAAGATTCAGCCATAGTTATTAACTATCGCCCGTTCTTTCAGATTTATATTCCAAATGCTGAAGGAGAGATTAATGATAGGCAAGATTCGTTCCACCGGCTGGAGAACGGAATTAATTTCATATTTAGTGTTTGTGTGTTTAGTGTTTATTTCTAATGTTAAGTGTGTTCAGTATGTTATCAATGTGATAACTGTCTAGTGTTTATGTTTGGAATTTTCTCATCCGAGACTATTTGGATTGAGAATTTATACATTAAAAATGTTTGTAATCATTCGTAAATTAATATAAATATTTATTTGCATGAAATTATGTGTTGTTTTGTGTTGAATTGAATTATTTAAGATTGGTGAATCTTGAGTAAGAGGAGAGTTGTAAGGGAAGAAAATGGTTATTAAAGAGTTATGAGATGATGTAGGGATGGTTGACTTAGGCTAGGAGTGCATTTCACTTAAATAAAAAAAATCAAAATTTGTGCACTAGCACCTAAGCACCAAGACCCTGTGCCTAAGCACTGCCTAAATCGAGAAACAGGTGCTTAAGCACCGAACCATTCACGCTTAAGCACTGGTTCACAAAAACTGGTTCGCGAATAGTTTCAAGTAATGATTTGGTCCAAAAACACCATTACTGAACCTCGACTTCATCTTCTTCCTCAAGCCGTTCGTGATTTCTAAGCTGGGGCTAACCATATTTGAAGATTTCTTGGAGATTTGAAGTAAAAATTGTTAGATTTGATATCTTTGAGGTAAGAGCTGCACTTATATGTAAATTTTTTTTATTTTCATAATGTATTTTGAGCACATTTATGAGCTACCCGAATATCACTATCATTGGTGAAAATTTGAGAAAACGCTATGGAAAATACATGGATTTGTTAGTTTATACAATTTTTTTAAAAATGGCACCAAGAATGAAGAGAAAAAAAGAAAAGGGTCAATTTGATTCAAGCAAATTTGTCAGTTTGAGAGCTCAGGATCGATACAGTGATGCACTGTAATCGAGGAAGTTGATTCCTAAGCGATATTTTAAAAGTCCAGAAGGAGCTGTTTAAGGTTTGATTGTTCAGCGGTTCTGTTGTTTTTCTGACATAACAGTAATTTATGTTGTGCGGGAGCTATGCGAATCTCCTTGAAGTTGAAGAAGAAGGATTCATGGTGAGGGGGAAGACAGTGACTTTTTCACCTGAGGTAATAAATCAATTTTATCAATTGCCCCCAAGCACTTTATGTTTTAATTCAACTAATAGTCCTACTAATGAGGAGTTAGACAAGATTATTTCATCTTTGACTGATCGAAGAGGGCTTTGGAAGATTGAAAATGTAAGAAGTGTTAACTTTTCTACTTCAAAATTGGATGCCACTGTAAAGGCAAGACACTATTTTATTTCTGCTTGTCTGCTACCTACAAATCATCTTATTGAAGTGACTCGTAATCGAGCAACTTTGAACTACTGTATCTACCAGTTCAAGCCTATCAATATTGGAGCTTTGATTCATGGAGTTATTACCACTTTTGTTGTCGCTGCTACTACTGCATGTTTGAGATTTGCATCCTTGATCTTTTCCTTGCACGAGCAGGCTAGAGTTAGATTTGATAGTTGGAAGGAGATCTTACAACCTCTTAAGCCATTTTCCAGTGTGAATGTGAAATCTTATTCACATTAATTCATTTTTGGCTGGAGAGGAGGATTTTCTAGTAGTTCTATTTCTTCAACATCACGAGCTTCTACTTCACATGCTTCAACATCATGAAGTCAGACTTCTGGATTTGATTCTTAGTCACAGCTATTACAAAGGATTTTGGACAATGTCAACCACACTGTGGATAAGGTATTAAACTTAGAACAATTTTGAGAGCATATGGATGTATATTTGAAGAGACATAGTGATTATGAGGGTGAATTTAACTTAGCTATGGAAAACCTCATGAGAGGTAACCAAGATGTTGTATTTCCTCAGTACCTAAGATATCCACCATATGAACCTGCAGCTACTTCGCGCAGTGACAATAGTGATGCAAAGGATGAGGATAATTAATTTGGATCTATGGTTTTATTTGATTTTTAGTTTGTTTATTATTGTGAACTGTTGATAGTGCAAGTGTTTTGTACTTTTTGTTATGTTTTCAGTTGTTATTGTTGAGACTATTAGTTTTTGTTGTGCTTTTTTTAGTAGACACTACTGTGTTGTATTTGTGTTCCTGTGAGTAGTTATTATATTTGGTAGTAGTAATTGTGAGAATTGTGTTGCTTAATGTAGTTGTTAGTTGTGCTGAACTTAATTATGGATCTTAGAAATGTTTAGAATATAGCTAACTTTTTATTTAAAAGCTGCATGTTTAAAATTTTTAATTCACTACCAGATATTTTTCTGTATGTTGCAGTCATGTATGTGTTTTGGTGTGTTTGTTTGCTTTTATGTTATACTCCACTGCATAGAAGTCTAATGTCTCTATATGTTAAGCTATATGTTAAGTAAATTAAATTTTGATCAATTTAATTTTTACTCCTGTTATTATTTTTTGTACTTGCATATTTAGGATGTGAAAATTTTTGTTAGCATGTTATTTTAAATTTTTATTCCTGCCAATATTTATATGCTGAAATGTTTTAGTTTTATTAAAAATTCAAGTTTGGGGGGGGGGGGGGA
>NW_018251247.1:61607-77005 GCF_001263595.1 Phalaenopsis equestris | reverse complement strand
GGCATGAAAATTTTTTTAATGACTTATAAATTTATTTGTTCTCAAATGTATTTCAAATAAATTTGATTTTGATTTGAATAAAATGATCATGCATATGAATTTAAAATAGGGAAGTAAAATTTTGAACATAGAAATAAGTAAGAAAATTTAATTAAATTTATAGTAATGAAGAAAAACTTAAAGTTAATTTTTTTTTAGTGTGGAAAATGCTAAGTATAATGTAACTATCTTTAGTAATAAAAATGTAGGAAAAAATATATTTTTGAAAAAATTAGAAGATTTAGATTTTTATTTTCAGACTTAAATTTCTTTTATTGAAATTAATTTTCAAAACTATTATTATGTTTTTAAGTGAAAACTATTATTATGTTTTTAAATATCAACTCTTTGCTTACTCTTTGCTTTAGGAAAGGAAGAGTGTAATTCAAAATCATTAAAGGTCTATCAAGATATAGTAATCATTACCTGAAAATGGAAAAGAAAAAGAAAAAGAAAGAGAAAATAAAAAGAAAAAGAAAAAGAAATGAAGAATTGAAAAAAGGGAGGAGAAGCTTGAGGATTAGTGGCTAATCAAAAATTTGTTCCACATTAGATCTTTTTAAAGTATAAGACTTGAGAAACTCCTAAGCTTAAGGATACAATATAGTAAGTAGAATTATGCTTAAAAAAATTTTTAAGTGGAGAAGATAAAATGCCTAAACTCTATATTTGGAGAATCTACAATATTTCTGAATTAGATATAAACTCGTATTTTCATATTTCTTAACATTAAAAATTTTTAAACTCTAAGTTGGTCTCATTTAATAATATTTTTCCTAAATTAGACTACTATATTTATACATCAAAATTTTAGTAACTCTTAAAGAAACTCATATACAACATCTAATTATCTAAAACATCTAATTATTTAGTTTTTAAAGATTGAAGGGTCACTTGAGGACAAGTAACATTTTAAGTTTGGGGGATTTTGATACACCTAAAATATATAGTATTTTTATACACATTTTTATGCCTATTTTTGAGCTATAGCGTTTTAATGAAAGGTATTTGTGTGTTTTTCTTTCAGGTACAATAAAATGGATGAAAATTGCTAAAAGGAGTGAAAAAGGGTCAAATTTGGAGCAAAAATGAAGAAGGTGCAAAAATTGAACTGGGGCGCCTAAGCGCCCAGGACTGATGCCTAAGCGCCAGAGGCTCGTGCCTAAGCATCAGGTACCTCATGCTTAAGCACCAAAAGACGTTATTTGATGATTCATTGAATTTAAATGAAATTTTTAAGATGTGTTTGAAGCAACCCTTGGTTGAAACGTGGGAAACAACCCATGGAAACGAAAATTCATTTAATTGGCTTTTGAAAGGAGGAACTTCTAAAAGTTTCAATGAATGAAGACACATTTTGAAGAGACACCAAGGCACCTTTCAGAATTTTATTAAAGAAGACTTGGATCATCAAAAGAAAAGGCCAGCCATCAACCATTAGAGCCATCATTCATCCAAGTAACCATCGCCACCGCCGCAGGCGTCTTTCTTTTTATTTTGATTATTAAATTTGTATTGTGAATGAAGGATTAGATTTCAAAGGAACTTCAAGACATTTGGTGGAGAGGGTTTGAGATAATTGTTTATCTTTGTAACTATACTTGGTTTTAATTTAGATTTTTTATTTTTGTGCTTGATTTCTACTTTTAAACTCATGTGTGGTTATGTTTTCTCCATGGATTTTGAGTAGTTTTATTTATCTTTTTTCTTAAAATGATAAGTAATTAATTATTTAAAGAAGTTGTGTGAAGTATTAGAGTTCCAATGTTGGAAGAAGTTGTGATGTTTTGAAATCTTGCACTTCATTTACTTCTTGATTTGACTAATTAATATGTTAATACCTGTTGTGAGAACATGCAATATTTGAGATGGTATGGTCTCTATCAATAAATGGTTAGAATCACATATTGATTTAATGAATGAAAATATAGTTCATGGGTTTGAGTGCAAATAAATTTGGAAATAAACTTTTCAAGGGTGTAGAATTAGTGGACTTTAGAGTGACAGGCTAAAGCCCCAAATTTGATTTATAGTTTTAGGTTTTGATATAAGATTTTATCCCCCAGGTAGAGGGAGAAGTGGAAACTCTAGAGTGAGATCTAGCATCTTCCTTACCTAAACGATCTTCAAGACTATTCAATCTTCAAGACTATTCAAACTGTTCAAACTGTAGATTAACCAATGTTTTTTATAGCATCTCTAGTAAGGGTAAATAATATTATTGCTCCTATTTGGAACAATACATTTATCATATTTCCAACATAGAATTTTTATACTTATTACTGATTCATCATAAGGAAAAAGATATTTCACTTATTTTGCCTTCATCTTAGAAATATTTAGTTAAGTTAATTAGAGTTAATTAGTTGCATTGGTATGGGGATTATTTAGTTGTGCTTTTTGGTTCTCGTCATGGCTCTCTGTCAATGCTGATTATTCCAGACTCATTTTTAAGTAAGAATATTTTGCTAAGTAGATTTTTTGTCATCTAAACTTTCTAGTTTTCTAAAGTGCATATTATTATTTTCCCTTTGGGTAAAAAGTCCTATATTACTCCAAAAAGTCCTATATTACTCGATAACGATACGTATAATTGCGTAGTATCCCATATTTAAATATTATAATTGGATTCCTATTTGTTTCATAGTGGAAAACTTACATAGCTTTTGATTTGGATTAAGTTTTTGGCTTTGTTACAAATTAAGAATAACTATTAAGGAAATTAAACTATAATCACATAGATCACATTTTACTTCTATATAGAAAGTTGGGATCAGGTACTGACCCCAGGATGGGAATTTGAATTTAGGTGCCAGCCCCATAATGAGAATCAGAAGCCTCTTACCATTTAAGAGGGTCTCACACCAATTTTGAAGAGGGAGTCACATTAGGAAGGAAAGCGCAGAGACTCACATCCAACTTAAGAGGTGACGAGCTAAATTGGGAAGGAAAGCTCAAAGACTCACATCCAACCTAAGAGGTAGTAGAGGGAATCAAAATTTAGGTACTGACTGACCCCGAGATGAGAACTGGAAATTAGGTTCTAGCCCCGCAATAGAATCGAAAGCCTCTTATCATTTTAGGGTGTTCACACCGATCTCGAGGAGGGTGTCACATTAGGAAGGAAAACTAAGGGACTCACATCCAACCTAAGAGGTGACGAGCTACATTGAGAATGAAAGCTCAAGGACTCACATCCAACCCAAGAGGTAGTTGAAGGGAATCAAAATTTAGGTACTAACCCCAAGATGTGACTTGGAATTTAGGTATTAGCCCCGAAATGAGAATGATCAGCCTCTTACCATTTAAGGGGGTTTCACACTGATCTCAAGGGTTTGAATTTGCTACATTTGGAAGGAAAGCCCAGGGACTCACATCCAACCCAAGAGGTAGAGGAGGGAATCAAAATTCAAGTACTGACCCCATATGGGATCTAGAATTTGGATACCAGCCCCAGAATGAGAATCAGAAGCCTCTTACCATTTAAGGAGGTCTCACACCGATCTTGAGGATTTGAATTTGCTACATTCAAAAGGAAAGCTCTGGGACTCACATCCAACCTAAGAGGTAGCAGAGGGAATCAGATATTAGGTACTGACCTCAAACAATTTTATGAATGCGGAAAAAAAAACAAATGGGGTGCAAAAAATTTGTGGACTGAATTGGAATCCTTACACCAACCCATAAATTATGGGAATCATAATTTAGCTATTGATCTTGGGAGTATTGTGAGTGTGAAGAACTCGTGAGAAGAATGTGAGAAATCATGGTGCTGAGCTTGTGAATATCTGAAATGTGAAAATTGATGATAATGTGGAAAGATCTGTGAGATTTTGTGAAGAGTGTGAAACTCTAAGAATTTGTGGAGAATTTGTGCGGACAAAGGAATTTGTGCTACAAGAATGTAGGGTGTGGAACTTCAAAATCCAAGGTGAATTGATTTATCATTTTTACAGCTTTTTTTGTTGCTTTCTTTATCAAAATTTTTATTAGCAAGACATCTTTTCAAATTTGATTTAATTGATTAATTTTTCAACTTTGGGTGTTAATTTCATTATTAAACTTTTGTTGTATCGCTCTTTGCTTGTTAGGATTTAGATCCAAAGTGTGGTTATGCGGCTATTTGTCAATTGCACAAAAAGGCAATTCGACAAACATGCTAAAATCTGAAATAAACTTCATTAAATCTACTTCAAATATGTAGTACACTTGATCATGTGCTGAAACTATCCCAAAACAATGTGCTGAGTACATCTGAAATATCACATATCACATCTGCTCTGCTCTGATGCAGCTATAAAAAGTAACAAATGTCCATCTGCCTGTCGGTCTATCTGTCTATCTCGTGGGGTAGGTTGGTGATCAAGCTAACATTATAAGCCACGCTTCGGGACATGAGTTCCTTTGACGTATACTTAGAGGTATAGCTATCTCACAACTCATACGGGTGCAGCTCCTTCATCCCCAATAACTGCTTATGTGCACATTTATGTGCCTTAATAGTTATTCTTAATTTGGAACAAAGCCAAAAACTTAATCCAAATCAAAAGCTATGTAAGTTTTCCACTATGAAACAAATAGGAATCCAATTATAATATTTATATATATATTGAGATACTATGCAAGTATACATATCGTTATCAAGTAATATAAGACTTTTTGATTAAGACCTGAATATCAAATCTATAAGGAAAATACGCAATATGCACAAACTTTCTACTTTTAAAAAGATAATTACTTACAATATAGATATTTTCTCAATAAGTAAAGTTCAATTATTTTTGGTATTTTTGATATTTTGATAAAACAATAAAACTTCTAAAGATAACTTGAGTTTATGTAAAAGAAAAGTACTTGATATGAAAATATCTTTCTCCTTATCATGAATCAGTAATAATTATAGGAATTTTGTTGTGGAAGTATGCAAATTGTGTTGTGCCAAATAGGAGCAATAATATTGTTTACCCTTACTAGAGATGCTATAAAGAACATTAGCTAATTTAAAGTTTGAATAGTTCTGAAGACCGACTATGAAGGGAAGATACCATCTCTCACCCTAGAGTTCTATTGATTCCCTCCACTTGGGGGCTAACATCTCGTATCAGAACCTAAAACAATAAACCAAGTTGGAGGCTTTAACATATTACTTTAAAGTCCTATAACTCTACTCTCTTCAAAGATTATTTTCCCATTTCTTTGCACTAAATCCTATGAATTACATTTCATTCATACAACCTCATGTGATTCTTTCCAATTGTTGACTGAGACAATACCAACCCAGTTCTTACATGTTGTCACAATAAAATGTAACATCTGGATAGGCCAAATCAAGAAGTAAATGAAGTACATGGATTTAAATCATCACAACCTCTTCCAACATTAAAGATCAATACTCTCCACAACTTCCATCCAAAACTTTTAATTACTTATCATTTTAAGGAGAAAGATAAAGAAAACTACTCAGAATCCATGAAGAAAACAAAACCACACTTTAGTTTAAAAGTAGAAATCATTGTCAAACTAAAAAGAAGTCTCGATTAAAACCAAAAGTAGTTTAATAACAAAAGATAAAACTTATATCAAATTCTCCACCAAATTCTTAAAGTTCCTTTGAATCTCTTCTCTTTTACAACATTATTGACTCTCACAATAAAACTAAAAACAAAAAATAATAAAGTAAATTTGTGGTGCTTGAAAATCTCTCCAAAACTCTCACAAAAACTCCCCCTTTCCAACACTTTTTAGAACTTTCAAGCACACTTCAAATAGTCTCAACTTCCTTCTTTTATAAATCTCTAAGAGGTGCCTTGATAACTCTTCAAAATGTGTCCCAATTCAATGTATTCTCCAAAGTATGCCTCCTTTCATAAGTTTTTTTATCATAATTTTGTTTCTAATGGTCATAACCCCCCTCTTTAGCCAATAGATGCCTCAAATGTCCCTTAAAAATTTGGAAAAATAAAGTAAACCGTCACATAACTGCCTCTAGCACTTAAGCACGTGGCCTCTAGTGCTTAAGCATGGCCTTCTCTATTTCTCCGGTGCTCAAGCGCCGGATCTGACTCTTAGGCGCCAAAATAGTTTAGCACAATTTTCACCTTTTTGCTCCAAATTTGATCCTTTTTCACTCCTTTTAGCATTTTTCACCTTTTTACTTTTACCTGAAAGAAAAACGTAAAAATATCTTTCATTAAAGCACAATATCTCAAAAATATGTATAAAAATGTGTTTAAAAACTCTATATATTTTAAGTGTATCATTCCTCTAACTCTGGCTCTGGCTGGAATCTGTATGGTATCTTGCTATCATCCATAATTCTCAGTGTGATGTAAGACCCTGTGACACGACACTCCAAATGCGAAATGCTTTGCTAAATCTACTCCATTACCTTTCAAGACTAGCACTGAGCCAACTGACAACGAAATCTTGACCGAGCCTTTAAACTCTCTGGGGCCAACAATGTCAATTTCTTTTTCGAATAGAATGTTGCTCTTGCTCATGAAAGATAATGTAAAAAAAGGTCTGACAAAGTCGTGGTGATTTATGTGGGGAGGAATGTTATCCCCTTCCTTGTAAATGTTGGTGATACAACTATTCGGGATGTAATCCGCTGGTAGTACACTTCATCTTACCATTTTCTTGACCATGAACTTTATTGCGGACGATAGGGGATCAACCTCATTGTATCTCAAAAAGCCCGGGGGGTTCGCTTGTCTTTCCTTGAAAAAATTATAGTAGCATCCGCACTAGATAGAAATTCTACCTTTACCCTGCATTTACTTCTGCAACTCAGAATCCGTCTTCTTCTTCAAAAATCCAGCTCTGTCTCTGTCTCTAAGATAAAAAAAATAGTTGACAATTTTCCTTTGATCACTCTTTGAGAATTCTCCAGTATGTAACTCCAGTCCCACAAGGATATTAATGAATTTCCCTTGGATTTCCTTATAGTATTCAATTTTTTGTTTTCGAGCCCGGCGTATCATCTCGAGCTCGAATCTTGGTATCATCTGCAACTACTGGGACTGTTCCTTTGACTTAACCTTTGAAGGGATCCAAGATGATTCTGGCTTTGCAAATTTTGGAATATATGTTTCAACATCTGAATGCTCAGCACTCCTTAACCTCATGCTAGCGACTGACAACGTCCATCAGGGGGCCTTCATAGTATACATTGACTTGACCGTAGTCCATGTCAAAGCTCACAATGCTTCCCTGAGCTACAATTTCATTATTTAGTACGAGATTTAAGTTGTATTTAAAAGTAAAGATCAGCCTCTGACCTGACATTTTTCTGCAGAAAACAGGAAAACATCAGTGCACTTAAATTCAAGAAACAAACAAGAACAATAACAAACCATTATTCAACAAATTTTAAATTTTACATGTGCAAGCATTTATTTAACTTAATTTAGCAAAATTTTAAAATTTAAACAGAAAGATTTAGATGTGCAAAATTCAAAATTTTATTTTATTAAGAATAATTTTGTGCAAAATTTTGGACCCAGTCATAAACACTGGCCGAATAAATATCCTTAGTACGAGTAACACATTCAAAATTTATTTCAGGTGATGTCAAGTTGCATAATATATATTTAGGTATCGTCTGTTTATCGACAACATTGGTTTCTCTTCTCGGGAATCGACCAGCTGGTAAGACCCTCTAGAATAGACCCTCTCTATGACAAACAATCCCTCCCAAGTTGGTTCAAGTTTTCCACCTATCTTGCAGTGTGTAAGGATAGGCATTCTGAGAACAAGTACTAGGTCACAAACTTTGAACGCTCTCAGGCGGACTAATTTGTCGTGAGCCAGGACCAATCTCGCTTGGTAGAGCTCCAAATTATGTTGTACCTCTAATCACTTTCCTTCAAGATTTTCTAATTCTACATTTATGAGCTTGGCATTTCCTTCCACTGCAATCTGGTTGGCGATGATGGCTTTGAGGGACGGTAATTGCACCTCCAACGAGAGTACGGCCTCAAACCCACACACAAGCGAATACGACATACATTGAGTGGGCAACTTGAACATCATCCTGTAGGCCCAAAAAGCCTCTAATAACTTTTTTGTGCCATCCTGTTTTAATATTGTCCAATGTTTTTCTTAAAATTAGCACGAGCATCTTATTAAAAGCCTCGGCTAGGCCATTCTCCCTAGAATAGTAAATTGTAGAGTACCTCCAATCTTTCCCATGTCGTTTGACAAAATTGTTGATTTTAGTGCTCTTGAAGGCTATCTCGTAGTATGATATGGTCTTACATGGAACACCGAAATGTTAGAAGATATGACTCTTTAAAACTAGAGAACATGATGCGTTGTGAATTCTCACAACAACACTACGTCTGCCCACTTGAAAAAGTAATATGTAGATGTAAGAATAAACTTGTGTCCTTTAGAAGATGAAGGATTTATCAGACCCACTATGTTGGTACCCCAACACTCGAATGACCATGAGGAAACAGTTGGGTGTAGCACATTAAGAGGTTGGTGCATGACCACTGCATGCACCTAACACTGGTGTCACTTCCTGACAGTTTCTATACAATCTATCAGCATTGCTGGTCAGTAGTAACCAAGTCTCTTGATCTTCATCTTCATCTTTGACCTCAACTGGTGAGCTCCACACAGTGCTGAGTGTACTTCTTTGATAATATTTTGCACTTCTGTTCTGCTCAAAAGCCTCAGCCACATCTGATCAAATGATTTTCTGTAAAGGTTGTTGCCCACCAAAGCGTATGACAAGGATCTTCTCGTAATGTGGTACGTTGCTGACTTGTCGTTTGGTAGCTTTCTGGTTTGTAAATATTCTATCAATGATTAGGGTCAATCTTTGGTATCGTTAGCTACTACAGCAACTATCTCTTCTTCCTCTTTCCCAAGCTTGTACAAATTATTGAGGTCAACCTGTGATAGGACCTGACGTCCCTATACCGTGATATCAATGGAATCCTTCGGTGGACTCGCTATGCTTTGTATGAACTAGCCACATCAAAATAGCCCATATTAGACTTACTAGCCCCAAGTAAAATTGCCAAACGACACGTAAACTTGCCGAATTCAACATGGAATAGCCTAATTAAGGGATAACAATTCTCAATATGAATTAGAACACTTATAGATCACCATAGATTAACGTAGAAGAATCATATCTAAATCATCAAAATCCTTTTAAACTTTCGTTAGATTTGAAGGTGCTCATTTTCCTACCATTATTTCAACCAATTATTAGCAAATACTTAGAAATGAATTCATTCAATAAATATGTTTCCATATATCTTAAAATATAGGTCAAATGAATTTAATAAAAAGAGATTTGTTTCTCTAGGCTCTCTACTTTATTGTTTTGTGAACTATGTGAGTCTATTTTTTGAGGTTTTCTTTTTTGTCGAAGAAAAATTTGGAGCCAACATTTTTAACTGTATGGTATATATATATATATATATATATATATATAAGCACTATAGGTAATGAAGTAGAAAAATAAGTTAGAGTTAGCAAATATAGATAATTAAGATTTGATGACAATATAATTGTTAGAGATGTAAGAAAGAATCATTAGAATAATTCAAAATGGCTTGGACTATATTTGTAGAAGAACTCCAAGAGTGGAGATACTAAAAGATTGCCAGGTTTGGTCATTTTGAGAAGTATGTTTAAGATATGCTTTTATTCTTTAAAAATCACAATTTTTGGGATGTTAACTAAACGTAACAATAATCTTGTCAGTCTATAAGGGTATAATAATAAAAAAAATGCTTAACTTTCAGGTTGCTTATGGGATTTTAATTTGGATAAAATCTTTTGATAATTTCTAGGATAAGATATATAGATGTAGCCAATGGATTTTGAAAATGGATAGAAAACCTCAATTTTTATAACAAAATTTTTACAATTAGTGACTTTAATAGCTCGAGGGACAAGTAATAAATTTTAAGTCACTCAGATTTAGAAGGCAAATGAAATACCCACCAACCCGTTTATCTTTGCCATAACTTTCTTAGAAGTTTTAATGGTTGAACATTTGAATCAATCCATCCAAATTATCATTTTATTTTTGATGCATGCTCTCACAAGAGCTAGAGATCATGAAAGTGATCTTTCAAAATATTATGCATGCATAAAGATTATGGAGAATTTATGACACCTTTGTAAATTGAAGAGACAATTAATCAAAATAGAGAAGTTAAAAGAATTTGTTTTAGCAAACATTAGGATAAGATAAGAAAATGCATATATGAAAGAATAATAGATAAACATTGTTACCATGGTGTCCAAAATGTTGTACTGGTTTCAACTATATTAGTAAAAGATTTATTTGTAACTCAATCTAAAATGAGTTTAGCCGGGGAATATAACTTATGAATTGCATTTGAAGCCTTCTATGTTGAAGTTGTGTCTATCACTTTCACTAAGTAAGATCCATAAAAAATATATATAATAATATTTGGGCTTTGTAAACATCATTTTTAAAAAATATTATTTAGAAATTAAACTTGTACTTCTCACCAAACTCCTTTACATTATTTTAATAAGAGATAATAAAGGAATAATTCCTTTACCTATCACTTGAGGAGAATGACAAGCCTAGTACCTAGTTCTGGTTGTCTTCACTGAGTAAACAGTCCAACAACTTAAAATATATTTTTTTGATCGACCAAACCAAACTAGTTTAAGATAGTAGCCACTATTTACCATGCCAATTTTAGCAATGTGACAAGTGATCACAATGAGGGGAGAAATTCCACAATTGAGCTTCTTTTATTGAAAGGTTGTGGAAAACATGGTGGAGAATAATTGATGACTAGTGGTTAAAAGGTGATCTTGATTGGATTCATAACAAAATTATCAGTCATCGAAGTGATTTTGAGGCAAAATCTCAACATTAGAACCTTTAAAGCCATAAGAGAATCATCAAGTTTTAAAGAGTTTCTAGGGAAAGCTATTCATACTAAAGCATCATTTAGAACTAAACACAAAGTGGAATTTATTCATACTGGCCCAAGAAAGTAAAAGTTTTTTTTTCTTGTTTGCAACTAAGATGCCAAAATAGGTTCAACAAGCTCTTGAAGTATGTTTTGTCAAAGAAATTTAACACTTGAACATGATTTCAAATTTTGTGATGGTACAAAAACCTAATTAATAAGTTTAGAATTTGTGTAAACTTTACTAATTTGAATTCAAATTACTTGAAAGATAACTATTAACATCCTATATTACCACCTCAGTTGATTTTATTCCTAGCTTCTCTATCATAAGCTAACTTAGTTGTCCTTCACCAAATATGCATTTGAATAATAATGGCAAGTTAATATTTATTAGCATAGACAAGTCATATTATTTCAAAATGATATTCTTACAAGCAAGAAATGTGGTAGTTATTTATTAATGAATGATTGACCACATATTCAAATAATAAGAATGAAATAAATTAAAGTATATATTGATGACTTATCAGAGAAGAGTAAAACAATGGAGTGAATTATTTTAGAGTTGAAAGAAACTAAGTAGACTACAGTCAACAAATCATTATTTATACATCAAACACTATACAAGAAAACCAAATCGTTATGGATAGTTATTGAAATAAGAATTTTGTTTAACTAAAATTTAAATTTATTATATCCTAAGGATAAATATTAAACTTTTTTGTGAACTTTGTTCTATTAGAGATAGAAAAATAAAACTAAAGAAAATTATACTCTTGAACTCTTAAATCTGATGGAACATTAGAAGCATAAAAAGTTTGAGTTAGAATGGTCCTAAAAACTTAGTAAAATATGAGGACAACTTACATGGAAAGGTTAGTTTTCAAATTACAAAGAAATTTGTAGAGTATGAGCCACTAATTGATACATTATATTTTCTAATGGGAATTAGACTAAGTCGTTTGACCTTTTTCTCTCATTCTTAACTTTTAGTGAACTAAATAAAGAGACGATATGCGTTTGGGATGATTTCATATGAAAATATTTTTTCAATGTAATAAAAAAGATAAAAAAAAATTGAATATTTCAAAATCAAACAAATCACAAATGACAAAATTTAACCAGTTGAATTTCTTTACTATTTTAAATCAAAATTCTAGTAAAAGTCTTATTTTGAATTATCTTATCTCAGTATTGATAAAAGTGAAAGATTCTTCTTTTTGGGAAACTTTAAGGATGATACTTTTTTTTAATAATTAACCTATAAAAATCATTCAAAATATGATAGATCAATGAAATTTATAATTAAAATTACTAAGTATATTGTCATCAATGGGTACTATTTAAAAAAAAATATCAAATATATACCAATTAAAATAAAGTAGAAAAAAAAAACTTCAAAGAAGTTTATTGAAGGAATGTGTGAGCCTTTCAAGTAGAAGGCCATTATTATATTAAAATATAAGAAAAAAAAATATTTCTGGCTTTATCTCAAAAATGATGTTAAAAGGCTCTTTAGAAGGTGTTTTAACATAAAGATATTATTATTCATAAAAGCCTTAATAGATTTTCAACCCACTCCCATTTGTTTTTGAGGAAATGGATATATTTCATATCATGTGGACAAAAGATTTTTAGTTTTTAATAACTGATTCTCTTAAAAAATATTTTGGAGTAAAACCAATAAAATAAAACACTGTATAGATTGTTCATAATTTTATGTGGCCCAATCTAATATGTTAGCATAAACTCCTAATGGTGATAGTCATTAATAAAAAGCCACAAGTCCTAATCAAGTATATTTATCAAATTTCAAATTTTTAGTTTATTTTATCACAAAAAAACTGACAAAAAATAGAGACTACAAAAATTTAATCTTAAATCACTAATGAAGAAAGCTGTGGGGGTAAAGGCAAATGGATTGAGGCACTACTAGATAATTTGTGGGAGCTAAGAACAAATACCCTACTACCTGTCCAACTTCTTTGGATAATCATATATTATTGAAGCATTACTTTTAATTGAGTAAGAGAGACATATAAGAAGAAATGTAGTAACTTTTAATTTTGAAGAAGGAGAACTAGAATGTTGAAGAAAACAATACATACTAGAGAAGTTCAGAGTTGAAATATTAATGAGCCAAAAGAATTAAAGAAATAAGGATCATAAAATTTAATTATTTTAAATATAGGCAAGAAAATTTTCTTACAACAAAATTTTTTCAAAGAAATGTCGATGTAGAGGCTTGAAATTTAATATATAAGTTATACTACAGAGGAAAGGACATATAACATTAAGAAAGAAGTCAACCTTGGAGTTTATTAACTAAAATAATTTGTAGAGAAAGAACTTTTAAGAGTGAAGTGATGATGATTTAATTGTATATAATTTTTTATTTAAAATCATTTTATGAAATAAAATTTCAATATACTTCACATTCGGATCCTTCTGGTCAAGCTATATTATTCACCGTTTGCTTCATTTTATTCAAAACTTTGTAAATAATTATTATATAACACAAGTTCACAATATTATTTAAAAATTAGTAACAACATAATTATCAAATGGATACATCCAAAAATACTTTGGTGATCCTCCAAGTAAGATGTCGTATGATAGATGAATCAACAGTTGCACTATGGAGTCGAAAAAAACATGGTTATAGTATTCTTTTGAGCGTACATAATATTACTAGAATGTTTGCTTTTATCTATCATATGCCATAAGCATTCAAATGAGCTGTACTTTTCTCCTTGAAGAACACACTGATTTAATTTAGTGGATTTAAAATATAACTCAGAAAGTAGCTAAATGTGGTTGGAATCAAATTTTGGTGAAAAATATTAGAACCATGGTTTTTCATTCCAAATATTTTTTCCACATCCACATCAGTGCAATGATTAAAATTTGAAGCATATCTATTCAGGAATTCTAAAGCTTGAATCCACTCAAAAATTGATCTACATTGTGTCAAGTAAGAAAATATTTTACTTTAGGCTTCAAAAGCTTGCAAGTAATAATTTATTGATTCTTCAGCTCCTACCTTCTATAAATCTCCTTCAAATATAGTCTGACAATCACATTATCTTTAGATTTTCCATTAACATTCATCAATATGTTGAAAATATTGTGAAATATAACTTTATTTATGTGCATCACATTGAGGTTATTATGCCTGATAAAGTCATTCCAGTAAGGTAAATTCTAAAAAATGGATTTCCTTGCAAGTTATGAATACACCAAAGCTTGATGGATGATTTAAAGTTATCTTGGGATAAATAGTAATCTTTGGAAATGCGCTGACATCCTGAAATAAATCTTGCCTAAATACTACTAGAGGTGACATTGATTTATCAATTTAGTTTCTTTTGAATGCAATTTTGTTCTTGTTGAAGAGGTGCTCAACTTATAAAAATATACTGTGACAATCAAATCATGAATTCTTCTTGTCATGCTGAAGTGTGAATATTTTAGTTAAATTCTTGCAATACGGACATCCTAACTTTCCCACAGTTCTCCATCCAAATAATATTCCATATGCTAAAAAATCACTTAATATCCACAATAATGTTGCTTTCATTAGAAAATTATGTTTCATGGTAACATCATAAGTCATGACACTTCTTTCCCAAAGAATATGGAACTCATCTATTAGTGGCTACAAGTATACATTATTCCGACCTTTAAGACTGGTGGGACCAGATATAATCAAGGTCACGAACATGAATGTCATTGTCATGTAGATCTCAGGGAGGAGATTGTATGGAATAAGATCACTGTATAACAAAAGTATGGTGTCACAGTTTTACTATATGATGAGAAACCATCAGAGCATAAGCCAATTCTTACATTACCAACTTTCACAACAAACTCAGGAAGTATACGATCAAAAGTTTTCCATATTTCTTTATCTGTAGAATGATTCATTAAGTTGATATTCCCTTACCTGCTACAATGTCAGGTCATATCTGGAGCATTACACATGGAAGAAAATATTCTATGAAGACATGGAATAAGCGGTAGTTTGAAGAAACACTTGTAAGGAACTTCTTTCAGCCTTGTTGACCTCACTTTTGGTTGAGGTCTAGAAAACTTCTTTAGTAGCCTAGGTCTAGCCATAGGACTTTCCTATTGACTAGTCTTAGAAAATTAGAAGAGGTACCCCACCATTAGAAATTCAAAACTCTTCTTTTTACTCAGCTTGAAATTCCACATATTGATCTTAACCTCTAGCATTTGGTAGGTAAGATCATTATAAGAGAATTCAAGAAGAGTCCCTATAGGATTACTTGGCTTTAGGGTTGACCCTGGAACTAGGATACACCATATCTTCACAATGTATTAATCCCTGGTTCATTTAGAATGGATATCTATCCAATTCTATGTGAAATGCCTAACTGGTCTCTTGCCCCTAGGCACCTCCAAATTACCTAA
>NW_018251247.1:35179-55632 GCF_001263595.1 Phalaenopsis equestris | reverse complement strand
TGATTTCTCCTAAATTGAAGCCAAATAATAGGATAGCTTAGGAAGTCACCGAAGTTCTCCTTCGGATCTGTGGCATCCTCTAGTATTTCCTCCTTTGGACTCTAAAATAAAATGTTCCAAATTTGAACCAATCCCCCTTCACACTTCTTAGTCCGATATCTTTGAGATGTCCTTACCATTTGAATTCCTTGAAGATAATTTTTCCTTGATTTCTATCGAGAGTATTCTTAGGTAACTTCAGTTATCTAAGATGTAATTAACTATAGGGGCTTGCCCTTATAGGAAGCTTTTCCCGAACCCAGCATAACATAAACCCTATTTAATTCCTTATATTAAATAGGGGAACTTATCGGCCAATACATTGGTTTCGCAGACCAAACGGATGTCATAACTTTCTTTAGTTTATTTGATCGAGCCTCATTCTCAATTCTTGCGTTCATCCTTCGGGATAGATACAGGATTTGAGATAAAGTGCTCTTTCATCTAAACTATGAAAATTATGGGGTCAGTTTGACTTTATCTTTTTCAAAATTAAAATTTTTTAAAAATGTCCTTCCGAAGCGGGCAACGGGATTTCAATTCCGATGACCGACAGCTTCTTACGGGCAAACTCCACACCAAAAATAGTGCCGACAAGCCTCTTTATTTTTTTTATTCTAAGGTTTAAATCTAAGAGAGATACAGAATCTGCACTGAGTCTCTACTACACTGGAATTATAAAATAACATGCTTCCATATTTTCAACAATCAATCTTCTCTATTTTCAACCCTAGCTTGTGGACTAGTTTTTTTATTTGGTTTATGTCTTCTTGAACTAATTTTTCTTTTGGATTGGTCTCCTTCAATAATGTTTTAAACTGGTTGAAGTAGTGTCAGGGTATATTAAACTCTAATTTAATTTTTAGCATTCAAGAGCTACAGATAACTCAAAATGAGAAGTGTATTCCTTCTGTAATTGCATTTGAGCAGCATTGAACAAATAATAAAAAGTTTGGCCTTTTGAGTGGGTTTCTCTTACTGCACTTAATTTTAGTAATGCTACTTTTTTTAATCAAAGAGCATCTCTTAGAATCTATTTAAGTGAAATCCAAGTGGAGGTGCATAGGTCGTCAAAGGAACTAAGCTGAATGTTGTAGGGTAAACCTTCCCATGTAAAGTCTAGATCTAATAATCAGACTGAAACCCTCAATGAAATAAATCATATCTTACTTTTTTAGGCATTAAGTGTACTTGATTACAAAGTTTTGAACATGGATATAGCAACCTACTTTCATATAGGTGACAAAAATGCCTCTATA
The DNA here is from genome assembly GCF_001263595.1 of Phalaenopsis equestris. Classification (NCBI taxonomy): domain Eukaryota; kingdom Viridiplantae; phylum Streptophyta; class Magnoliopsida; order Asparagales; family Orchidaceae; genus Phalaenopsis; species Phalaenopsis equestris. The sequence goes on along the minus strand of NW_018251247.1, from coordinate 54,334 downwards.
CTGTTTAAGAATGCTTCAGTGATCCCATTGCTATCTCGATAAAGTCTATTGTACATCTACGAACTTGATGTTTAAATATCCATATATAACTTCAAACTTGGAAACATTCAACATATTATAAACTGCATTCAACTAAGAACATAGGATTTAATTTTAGTAGTTGACATAATCGTAGAGTAATAAGAATGGTTGATGAAATTATTAGAAGGACTGACCATTTTATATAGCTTGAACAATGTTAATTGCTCAAAGTCTGATTGATTTGAATTTTGACTCGGATAGAGATCTAAAAAAAATAAATGAAATGAGCTACAAGCCAAAATTTTGAATAAATTTTCTATTTATCTGACCCAAGTTTGGCTAGAAAGCAGAATGCTAACAGTTTATTATTATTAGGGCAGTCGAAGATTGATAATCAACCTTTTTTTAATATTTTGCTCTAATCTTGTTTGTTACTATAACTACACCAAGCCTTGCATGATTTTATTTCTTTTCCATTTTTTTTTGAATTGGAAATCCACTAACCGGCCTAAATATTCTCGGCTAAAAAACTTTTACTAGATTACTTGCACAACTGTAGACATATTCTTAAAATGAAATATTTCTCACGATATATAAGTGTTCACTACATCCTCCAATGTGAAATCTAATTTTCAATGCCAAAATTGAAATTCAGCTCAAAATTTAATTTTCATTGCAAAAATATAAATTTATTTGCAATATAACCTAGATTTTGCATAGGAAGATGCAATGAAAACTCTTGCGTCGTATGAAATATTTTATTCTAAGAATATATTTCAAGGTGTGTAATTAATCTTGTAAAATGTTGTGAAGACAAGAATTCTTAAATTTATGATTGGCTTTACAATAAGAAATAAAATACGAAACCAATATATTTGTGAAAGGGTTGGTGTAGCTATAGTTACAGACAATATTAAAAGAATGTGCCTTAATAGATTTAATAAATAGATTTTACATAAATCAAAAAAAAAAAAAAAACTAAATATTAATTTGAGTTATTCCTTAATTCATAGTTGATTATGTTCTGTTACTTTTTGAATCAATATTAGAATGGTTCATGATCCTTGACATACCCAACGTATATATAATGTTAAACAATCTGATTTCCATTCGAGTAATGGTCTACCCAAAAGAAATTTGGTCCAAAATTAACTTGTGAGCAATTGTTAGTGTTCAAACTAAATTCACTAACCATACGTAACCCATGTATAACATAAAGTGTAAATGTCTTAATTTGCAAACAAGTATTCCATATATTTTAAAAACATTAAACCCTAAATTCACATAGCTACCCTACATGTGAAATCAGATCATGGATTGATCGTACTCAATTTTGATCTATTATGGCATAGATCAATTATTGGCTTAAGTTTTTGCTATAAATAGGAAATTCTTCTCCCATTTGTTAGGTAATGAGAAATCTAACACCAAAACTTCATTTTTTTGCAAACATACCACCGTAAATATACATGAAATGTTGTATTAAAATGTAAAACTTAAGTGGTAGATAAATTAATACATAAAAAATTCAAGGTATGAATGTAAATCCTCTATTAGAAGCAAGCAAGCTTAATTTTTGAAAGAAGCTTATTTTCCAAAACATTCATTTCTACATGCGTATCACTCTACCACCAAAATTTATTTTTATTTATAATATTTACATGCATGCTAAGTAATTTCTATGTGCCTACACATTTGGTATCTAAACTTCAATCTTTACATGCAAGAGATTTAATTCTTATTTTTTATAATTGAATGTGTAGGAACTCCTTCTCCATGTATGGATTTCAACATGTGCTACAATATGGTTCAGATTGCTCTCCTAATTTCCTCGTCCAAACGTGGACATGAAGACATGCAAAGACTTGAATCAAGGATTACTAGTCAGTCTTTCTAACTTGATTGGTAGAAAATGTAATAGTTTATTTTAGATGTTATTCTATGAATTGTCCTCTTTGAGATTCACAATTATCAATCTTTTGTAAACCTATTGACTGAAACATTAATTTTTTAAATAATTGCCATTGACCTCTTCCCAAGAACATAAAGCTCTCCTTTTTTCTTAAATCCCTCCTCTTCTCAATCAACAAAACTAACCCTTGAGATCTCCACCCAATTTTACAAAATCATTAAATCATAATCAATCACTCATTGCCACTATCTTTCCTATTTTATGAAAATTTGTAACATAATTCCTAGCCAACAAAATTTCTAACAAAATCAAGACCCTTCATTCTCCCTAGCCTACAATATAACAACTTCCACCTCAAGACAACTCTTTGTACCAAATAACAAATAAAAATCCTACCTATTACGACAACACAATCTCCTACATGATACTAAAATTCAACGCCAAAGAAAATAAACTTGCTTTCTTGAGGGTTTCAGCTTGGAGGAGAGAAAAAGGATGAGAAAGATGGAAATCTGTGTAAATTGTGAACCCATAGTTCTCTTCCAAGCTAGCTTGATTTGTGACTGTATCCAAAAAAGAATTAGGGAGAATTTGATAGGGCAGAGGAATGTGGGAAGAGAAAGAATGGAGCAAAAAAACCTTTATCAATGGTTTCTATAGTGGCATATCAAATGGATGAGGATTTTTGTGGTCTCTATAAGCCGTGATACCCAAGCTCAGGTGCCATATTTAGTGGTTTCTGCAAATGGCTAGTCACGACCAGGAGAGGAGGCACGAGCTGACATGGCCAAGGGAGGAGAAGCATGTCACTGGTAGAGTATGAACGTCACCAGGGTAGGAGTGTCTACTTAAGCAAAGCATCATCCCTTTAAGAGGAAAAGCATTGCTGGGAGAGGAGGTAGCTACGGGAGGGTAGAGGGATTTATGCCAAAACTGGGGAGCGAAGGATTCATGGGAGATAACAAGAATTAATAATTTTAGCAGTATCATGTATGTGTTTTAATGGTTTAGTTACAGTTGGTAACCATTAGTTTTTTTTTAGAAACTGACTGAAAGTTTATAATTTTAGTAAATTTAAATAAAATGTCCAACTTTTATTGTTCAAAAAGCTACAGGTCAAGGAGTAGTAATAAAATATTAAAAGTAAGAGATTAATCATCTATCACTAAGCTGTAGGAAATTAACAAGATATTTGCGATGCACAATAAGTCATTGATTAGACTATCCATAATACCGTATTTTCCTCAGGTTTAAGAAGACTAAAAAATTAAGAGAAGCACACTTAAAGACGAAAAAACCTTAGGACAATCACATGAAACCCCTTAGAGAGTATCAGCTTGTCAATAGAGGAGATCCACATGAGAATCAGTTACCCTACCATAGAAGCTAACATCATTGAATTGAGACCACCCATAATCTAAGCAGTGAAAAACACCCAGTTTTGGGGATCACCCACTAAGAGCCTTAAATTTTACTTAGCTAACTTTCTAGAATTGTCTACCAAATTTAAGGATTACGGTATCCCTAGTGATGCAATTAGATGATGCTTCTCTCCTTCTCCTTAAGAAATAAATTAACGATATGGTTGATCTCCTTAGTCCTAGGATCCATCACCACTTTAACTAACCAAACTAAAAGTTCTTTGCCAAGTAGTTCCCTCCATCTAAGACTTCCATGCTTAGGAATGAGATTAACTTATTTAACCAAATAAATGGAGTGTTAATTTATGAGTCTTGAGAGAGGTTTCAAGAAGTTATTTAGGAAAAATCTACACTATTCCATACCTAACCGACTTATCATACAAACCAACTAAAGTAGATTGGTATGTTCCTTAGGGGCCTCATAGAAGATTTGGTTGGGTGGTCCTTAAATATCAAATTCCTTTGATAATACATATAATTTGATGGAGGAAATGACCACTAATATCTTATAGTGGCTTTTCAATAGGATCACCCAAAGAAGGTAGCTAGTTTGCATAGCACAGATGTTTTGAATAATCTAGATTTGTAGTAGCAACCATTTTTAAGAAGTTAGCCATCTTCAAGATGAATTTAGTCATTTATCACTAAGTTGTAGATAATTAACAATATATTTGCGATGCACAATAAGTCATTGATTAAGCTATTGATAATACCGTCTTTTCCCCAGGTTTAAGGAGAACTAAAAAATTGTGAAAACCACACTTAAGGATGAAAAACCCTTAGGACAATCACATGAAACCACTTAGAGAGTGTCAGCACGTCGATAGAGGAGATCCACATGAGAATCAGTTACCCTACCATAGAAGCTAATGCCATTGAATTGTGACCACCCATAATGCAAACAGTGAAAAATACCCAGTTTTGGGGATCAAACACTAAGAACCCTAACTTCCACTTAGCTAACTTCCTAAAATTATCTACCACATTAACAATTATGGTATCCCTATTGATGCCTTTAGATGATGGTTTTCTCCTTCTCCTTAAGAGATAAATTAACGATATGGTTGATCTCCTTAGTTTTAGAATCCATCAGCACTTAAACTCACCCAACTCAAAGTTCTTTGCCAAGTAGTTTCCTCCATCTAACACTTCCATGCTTAGGAACGAGATTAAATTATTCAACGAAGTTAATGTAGAGTCAATTTATGAGTCTTGAGAGAGGTTTCAAGAAGTTATTTAGGAAAAATCTACACCATTCCCTACTTAACTGGCTTATAATACAAACCTATTAAAGTGGATTGGTATGTTCCTTAGGGGCCACATAGTTGATGTAGTTGAGTGGTCCTTAATATCAAATTCCCTTTACAAGACATACAATTTGATGGAGGAAATGACCACTAATAGCTTTTAATGGCCTTTTAATAGGATCATCCCGAAGAAGGTAGCTAGTTTGCATAAAAATGGATATTTTGAATAATCTAGATTTTGTAGTAGCTGTCATTTTTCAGAATTTAGCCATCTTCAAGATAAATTTAGTGCTAGGATCATTACGAGTGATGTGATGATGTATAAATTAGTAGTGGATTCCGATACTACAAACTTAGAGATTTTTAATGCTGTAAGAAATTAGGCTCTTAATCATTACTGCAATACATAAAATCGAAGTTGTAAGCATCACCAAAGTTTCTAATGGAATAATAATAATAATCAAGTAGTAGGAAAGTAGCACTAGGGGAACTCCGATGTCAATCCAGTAGGAAATTAGAATAACCAAATAAATCCAAAGCTGAGATAAAACTTATCCTCATCCCAGATTCACTTCAAACCCCTAGTTTAAGGATAAGAGTGCATCTTTAGAGTGGATTATATTATAATTGAGGAATGAATTATTGAGCCATTTCAAAATCATAAGGAATTTTGAAAATCAAATTATGAGGTTAGCAAAATCAATGAGAAGTAGACCCCAAGCGATGCTCACTAGTAACACTAATGTAAATCAAAGGAATTAAAATTTTGAATAATGTATTGTTGTTAGAGTGGGAACTGTGATGAAATAGGAAGATACCCATATGAGTGAGAAAAAAATTATTGAGCTAGAATTAGATAAATCCACCTTCCCCCCTGCGATAGGATAAGAGAGATCATCATTTTCCATCTCCTAAAGACTCTAGAAGCCTTTGAGGGATCAACAGATGCCCAAGGTTTTAGTAGTTTTTAATACATTTGACATTAATGCTCCTTATTCTAGAGTTCTAAAATGGATGCCAAGTTAGGTGGGGTTTTAAAATGTTTTTTGGGACAAGCAAATAAAACAAAGTGAAAGTGTGACAATAGCCTTGATTGAGGAGTGTAGTGCCTTCCGACAAAAGAAGTTACTTTGAAAACTTAATAATCCACGTAGTTTCAGTATTTTTTGTGCCATAGAAAAGAAATTTATTAAGAGGGCATTAGGAGTTGTCATCAACCTTATCTCGCTATCCTTTTTCAAAAGTTTAGGATTAATATAATTTTGGCTCACTCTCAAACCTTCACTTAGCCTACAATAAACTACTTACCCTAAGGGAGTGATAGAGGATATCCAAGTTAAAGTTAATAAGTTCATATTTCTCATTATTTTTTTGGTCCTAAACATTGAAGTCATTAAATAAATTCCCTCAATTATTGTTCAATCCTTTTTATAATTGGAGTGAAAACTGATTAATGTTCAAAAGAAAAAACTTACTATGAGAATGAATGATTAGGAAGTAACATTTGTTGTTCTAAAATCCATAATGTTTTCCCAAGACTCGAACGTTGATTAGTATAAGTGTGTAGCAGTGATGGATAGGGTAGTTGATATACAATCTTCTTAATCTAACAAATGTGACCTTAGAAAGCAAGTTGTTCATGATAAATTTAGTTGAAATATTATTGAGGAAGAATTTGTCCTTTATTTAAGGGTGATCCCTAAAGTTTTTTGGGAGATAATAGAACCTGTGCACACGAAGACCCATACCGAGCCTGACAGACCATCAACATAAGAAGCCTTAATAAAAGAGTTGAGAATGTCCTCTGAGCATGACTTTCTAAGATTATATTCCACTATCATGAGGGAGGATAAGTTGAGAAAATTACCATAGAGTTTGGAAAATGTTTGTAGAAGTGAGCTTGAGAATGTTCTAAGAAGTTTGAACATGGGGGTTGGAAATTAAAATGATTTCCTAGAAGTCCCTAGAATAGAAAGGACATGGGGTAATTTTTGAAGTTGCTTAGGATAACTAAAATTTGATATGATTGATCATGGCATATTGATAATACAATTTGATTCTGTAGAATTCAGTTATGCTTGATCTGATTTGGCAAGAACTTAAGACATTGAACTATGAACTACCTAATGAGTTAATCAATTGTTATCCATAATTTGAGTATTTTTTCTGTATTTGTGTCTTACTTCCCTTCAAATTATTTTTCAATTACGTCTTTGTAAGTTAGAATTACTGTTGATGTGCTTTGGGTCCATTTTGAGGCTTAACTAGGTTAAAATGGCTCAAATTTGGCTTAGAGGAGCAATTTGAGATAAAAAAAACCAACTTTGATTGATGTAACTATGTCAAAGTTGATGAAGTCACGCTCAACAATAGAATTACCATGTCATGCCACTCGTGGCTTAATTACCTTAGTTTCAGGTGTGTTTACACTGCATGGGTCTAAATCCTAAATCAATCTCTTTGCTTCATCATTTTATTCTTTGCCCCATGACATAGTGTATCCCCACTAAACCCAATTTCACCAGAGACATTGTAAAGGGAATAGAATCGACTAATGAAGCTCAGGATCAATGCTCTATAGTGATTCAAGTTGAGATCCAAGCCCTAGCTCTTTGATTTGGCAATCTTTCACCATGTTTTCTCATGTTGCTGCCATGCTTCTATACCATGCTTAGTTTTACTATTTTTATGTCAATGGCACCTGGAGTTAGGGATAAGAGAAACACTACAGTTGATAATAGGTTATTTATATGTTTTGAGGCCTCCCAATGATTTTTTAAGTTGGATTTTTAGGAGAAGTAGATCCCGGAGTAGTGTTTCATTACACTTAGGTAGTGTTGATGGGAAGATCATGAGTAAGAGCTTGGAATGGTTATGCTACACTCCTACCTCTGTTGTGGTCTTACTCGTCTATGAGTTCTATATAAAAGGAACACATGGACACGCGTGTCTTCATTTAGAGAAGTACTCTGCACACGAACCAACCACAATAATTAGGTTTTTTGACCTTCCAAACATCCTTAATAGTGAATATGCTGACTTCTTATTTTTAGAATATATGAAGACTATAAAATTCTTGACTAACTCCATAGGTTAGTGGAAAACTAGGGCTAGTGAGCAGGTGAGAGTACAATGAAGTTCCTATTTAACCCACATGTACCAAACATCTAATGCTTGAGACTATTTAATTATTGCAAGATTATTGCCAGTCACCAGGTTCATGGATGTCATGAAGGATCGAGCAATCTTAAACTTTTGTATCCAACATGGTAATAAATGGATTAAGGTTGTAGGATAATTAATCATATGGAGTTTGAAGTTGTCCCACCAGTTTTTCTATGCACAGAAGAAACTCTTCTGATACTAAATATTTAATCTCACACCAAATTATTGATAAGAATTCCTATAACATAAAGTGGGTTGAGGAAGAAGAAAAAAATGAGTTTGAAAGCTAACAAAATACATTATCAACCCCAAAAATGTGAAGGGTCAGCCCATGGGGTGCCTGCATGCCCACCTTTCATAAAGTGTAATTTTGGTATGACACCATGAGACTAGGCTTAAGGCTCTCTAGCACTGCTAAAGATGATGGCCACATTGTCACACTGATAAAAATCAAATCATAGTTTATCAATCATTGTGGCACCGTAGTAGATGCTCAAAATTTTTGTTAGTCAAGTTGATTAATCATGCAAGTATACATGTTTGTAATATAATATATGGAAATAAGTCCTAAGATCAATCCCACAAAGATAGTGCCAAACATTATTTTAACAGATGAAAATCTAGTATATTAAATCGCTAAGTCTAGTTTGAATTGTTCAAATGCAATAAAGGAATCTAACAATGTTAAATGCATATTAAACAAATTGGTTTGAAAAATACTTGTGTTTTTCAGTTATGTATGATTAATGCTCTTATGACATGGGTCAGGTGGTCTCCTGAAGTTTTCCTATGATGCACATGCTGTTGTTAACATCCAAGGTTAAGAGTTTTCTCCTTAATCCTATACCTAGATCAGAAGAAGAATAAGAAACCCACAAAGTTAAGTTTTGCTTAACCCTATAGTATTTTTGAGGTTTTTTATAATCCCCAACGAAGGCTAAAAAAACTAAATAATTATGCATATTCTACTATAATTTTAATGGTTAACAAACTCATTTCACCACACAATAGGGAAAAGTCAAAGTTCACCAGGTACTTTAATATTCTTATCAAGTATGATAAAAAAAATACTATAGTCAGAAAGTTAACAATCAACATTAGAATTATTGCGATCAAAAGTGTCTTGGGAACAAAAAATCCTTAGAATGAACACCACAAAAAAAGTTACATGACTTACTGATACGTCTAAAATATATAGTGCTTTTAGACACATTTTTTACCTATTTTTGAGATATTGCGCTTTAATTGAAGATATTTGCGTGTTTTTCTTTTAGGTACAAGTAAAAAGGGGAAAAATGCTAAAAGGAGTGAAAAAGGATCAAATTTGGAGCAAAAATGTAAAAATGGTACAAAAGAGTTTTGGAGCCTAAGCGCCAGATCAGGTGCTTAAGTGCCTGTGAAACAGAGAAGGTAGCGCCTAAGCGCCAGAGGCGCCGCACTTAAGTACCAGAAGCAGTTAATTGATGGTTTAATTCATTTTGCCGAATTTTGAAGGGACATTTGAGGCACATATTGGCTAAAGAGGGTGTTTATGACCACTAGAAACAAAAATATGATTAAAAGACTTGTGAAAGGAGGCATCACTTGGAGAATACATTGAATTTGGACACATTTTGAAGAGTTAGCAAGGCACCTCTTGAAAATTTATAAAAGAAGGAAGTTGAGACTTTTAGAAGTGTGCTTGAAAAGGGGGAGTCCTGAGAAGTTCCTTTGGAGAGATTTTCAGGCACCACTAATTTACTTTATCTTTTTTGTTTTTAGTTTTATTGTGAGATCTAAGAGTGTTGTAAAAGAGAAGTGATAAAAAGGAACTTCAAGAGTTTGGTGTAAGTAATTAAAGTGTTGGATGGAAGTTGTGGAGAGTATTAATCTTTAATGTTGGAAGAAGTTATTATGATTTAATTCCATGTACTTCATTTACTTCTTGATCTGGAATATCTAGATGTTAAAATTTGTTGTGAGAACATGTAAGAACCATGCTGATATTGTCTCAGTCAACAATTGAAAAGAATCACATGAGGTTGTATGAATGAGAATGTGATTGAGTGAAAATAAATAAGGAAATAATCTTTCAAGGGTGTAGAGTTAGAGGACTTTAGAGTGACAGGCTAAAGGCCCCAACTTGGCAACTTGGTTTATTGTTTTAATTATTGTTTTAAGTTATGATACGAGATGTTAACCCCCAGGTGGAGGGAATTAAATGAACTCTAGAGTGAGAGCTGATATCTTCCCTGCCTAGTCGGTCATCGCCTAGTCGGTCACCTGCCTAGTCGGTCATCAAAACTATTCAAACTTTAAAATAGCCAATGTTCTTTATAACATCTCTAGTAAGGGTAAATAATACTATTTGGCATAATTGGCATAATACAATTTGAATACTTCCATAACAGAATTCCTATACTTATTACTGATTCAAGATAAGGAGAGAGATATTTCATATTACGTGCTTTTCTTTTACATAAACTCAAGTTATCTTTAGAAGTTTTTACTGTTTTGTCAAAATATCAAAAATACCAAAAAGATTTTAATTTTAATTACTGTAAAAATATCTATAGCTTAAGTAATTGTCTTTTTAAATTAGAAAATTTGTTGTTTAATAGTGCATATTGTGAAATTCCCGTGGGTTCAATATTTGGGTCTTAATCAAAAAGTCCTATTTTACTTGATAACGATATGTATACTTGCATAATATCCCAATATATATATATATATATAAATTAAAGAGTTAAATTCTGATTTTCTCTAAGATCAAGTTTTTTGTACTGTTGCAAAGTAAGAAAATATAAGTGAAAATTTTAATCAAAGACATTGTTATATTGCTGCATATAAACAGTCAGGATCAAGTTTTTGGCGTCGTTGCCGGGGAATTGATTGAAAGAAAATTACTATTTTAGGAAGTCTTATTTAAACTTTAAGAGTTATTGTAGAAATATATTATTATAGTATTTTATTTTTGTGTATTTTATTTTATTTTATGTTAGTGTATGCGTAGTTCAGGTTCTAAAGGACTAGTGCCCTACAATTCTGAATCAGAAAGAACTGTTAAGAAAATAAAAAAAAGCAAAAAAGTTAAAATTTTTTAAAAATCTAAGAAAATTACAAAAAATGACAAACCAAAATGAATAAAATGCTGAAATTCATCAAGAATTTAGACCTTTACGAGATTATGCCAACCCTATGGTAGATAAACTTCATTGTAGTATTCAAAAACCTACTGTAGTGGCTAGTTCATTTGAACTTAAACCTGCTATTATCCAAATGGTATCAAATAATTAGTTTGTGAGATCATTAACTAATGATACAAATTTACATCTTGCTAATTTTCTAGAATTATGTGCTACATTTTAAAATGATAGTGTATCAGATGATGCCATAAGACATATGTTATTTCCTTTCTCACAAAGGGATAAAGCTAATATGTGGTTGAATTCCTTGGCACCTGGATCTATCAGAATATGGGGTGATTTAGCAAAAAAATTCCTTGCTAAATATTTTCCACCATAAATAACTGCAAAGCTTAGAAATGATATTACATCTTTTAATCAGTTTGAAGGGGAATCTATTTATGAAGCATGAGAATAACTTAAAGAACTCTTAAGAAAGTGTCCACACTATGCTATAACAGATTGGTTAATAATTTAAAACTTTTATAATGGATTAGCTGGGTCCTTAGATCTATTATCAATGGCGCTATTGGTGGTTTGTTGATGTCAAAACCATTTCATGATGCTTATGCTTTAATTGAAGAATGGCTACCAATAATTTTCAATGGCCATCTGAGAGGGTAAATCCAAAGAAAGTAAATCAAGTTGCTACAAATCACAAATTCATTAAGTAATAGATCACAAGGAACACTTCCTAGTAATACTGAAATAAATCTAAAAGACCAGAATAAAGATCATGTAAAAGTCATTCAACTTAGAAGCGGAAGAGAGTTGGAAGGTAGGGTTTAGAAAGAAACTGAAGTAGAGAGAGAAGAAATTGAAGAATCAAAAGAGGATGCTCCAAAAGTTTCTGAAAGACCTATTTCTCCACTGAAAATTGATTTGGAAAAACCACCACTTCCATTGCCTCAGAGACTTTGTCAACAGAAGTTGGATAAACAATTTTCAAAATTTCTAGAAATTTTTAAGAAGCTTATCATTAATATTCCATTTGTTGAAGCCTTGGAGCAAATGCCAAGCTATGTAAAGTTTATAAAGAATATTCTTAACAGGTAAAGCAAGTTTGAAGATAATGAGACTGTTGCACTTAGTGAGGAGTGCAGTGCAATTATTCAGAAAAAGCTTCCTGAAAAGCTTAAACATCCTGGTAGATTTACAATTTCATGTGCAATAGGAGACAAATTTTATGGGAAAGCTTTATGTGATTTAGGAGCAAGCATCAACTTTATGCCATTCTAAAGATTTAAAAGATGTGCTGGATATGAAGGAAGATAAAGAGATACCTATCATGTTGGGGAGAACTTTTGGAGAGACCTTTCCTAGCCATAGGAAGAACAACAATAGATGTGCAGAAAGGGGAAATAACTATGCACTTCAATGATCAAACTATTTCTTTTAACATTTCAAGATCAATGAAATATCCTGCAAAAGGTAAAGATGATTAATGCTATAGAATGGATATTATAAGATATCTGAGTGAATGACATTTCAAAAATAATTATGAAGAAAAATATGAAGTAAGAGATTTGAAACACGAGCAAGAATAGGAATTAGATCAATGTGAAAATCTTTTTAAGGAAGATTCAAATTATGTTTGAGAAAGTTTTGAAATTTTGGACACGATAGAAAAAGATAAATCATTTTATCCATCAATTGAGAAACCTCCAGAACTTGTGCTGAAGTTACTTCCTGATCATTTAAAATATGTCTTTTTAGGTGATTCCTCTACTTTAACAGTTATAAATTCCTCAAAGTTAATGATGGAAGAAGAAGAAAGATTGATGAAAATTTGAAAAATTTTAAGAAAGCATTTAGATGGACATTTTTTGATATTAAAGGAATCAATTCTTCAATTTGTATACATAAAATTAATATGATAGAAAACTGCAAGCCCAGGGATGATCCTCAAAAGAGATTGGATCTTGTTATGAAAGAAGTAGTAAATAAAGAAATTTTAAAGTGGTTAGATGCTGAAATTATCTACCCTATCTCAGATAGTTCATGTGTTAGTCCAATTTACTGTGTTTCTAAGAAACGAGGAGTAAATGTGACTGTGAATGAACGTAATGAATTAATACCTACTAGACAAGTCACAGGGTGGAGAATAAGCATTGATTATAAAAAATTAAATCTTGCCACTAGGAAAGCTCATTTTCCATTACCCTTTCTAGATCAAATGCTCGATAGACTAGCTGAGCATAAATACTTTTTTTTTCTGAATGGATATACTGGTTATCACCAAATACAAATAAATCCCGAGGATCATAAGAAAACAAATTTTACCAGTACTTATGGTACATTTGCTTTTAGAAGAATGCCCTTCGATTTATGTAATGCCCTTGATACATTTCAAAGATGTATGATGACAATTTTTTTAGATTTAATTAAAAAAGGGATTGAAGTTTTATGGATGATTTTTTAGTGTTTGGAACTTCATTTGACTCATGTTTAGAATATTTATCTAAAGTTTTTAAGCTCTATGAAGAAACAAATATAGTACTTAATTGGAAAAAAATGCAGTTATTGTAGCAGGAGGAATTGTATTAGGACATCAAATATCATGAAATGGTATGGAAGTAGATCCTGCTAAAATTCAAGTGATCACTAATTTACCTTATCCAACAAATGTAAGAGAAATTAGGAGTTTTTTAGGACATTGGATTCTACAGATGATAGATTAAAGGCTTTTCAAAAATTGCTAAGCCTTTATGCCATTTACTGGAGAAACATGCAATTTTAAATTTTGATGAAAACTGCCTAAAAGCTTTTGAGCTATTAAAAGAAAAATTAGCTAGGGCACCAATTATGATTTCAAAAGATTTGGAAAAACACCATATTGGGGTTATGGTTTCACCATATTGGGGAAAACCTTTTGAACTAATGTGTAATGCTAGTGATTATGCTATTGGAGCTGTTTTAGGACAAAATTATGATAAAATTTTCAATGTAATTTACTATGCTCGTAAAGCTCATAAGGAAACCCAAATTAATTATACAAAACTGAAAAAGAGGTTTTATCAATAGTATATGCCTTTGACAAATTTATATCATATATAATTGAAACTCATTGTGTAGTGCATACAGATCATTCTACTATTAAATACTTAATGATAAAAAATGATGCTAAACCAAGAATTATAAGGTGGATTCTTCTTTGGCAAGAAATTGACTTTGAAATAGTAGATAAGATGGGGATTGAAAATCAAATTGCTGATCATTTATCCAGGCTTGAGTTAGAAAAACCACTCTATTTTGAAAAAGAAATTATAGAACATTTCCGAGATGAAAAACTGTTCAATATTAATGAGTGGCATGTTCCATGGTATGCCGACATTGTGAACTTTCTTGTAAGTGATATTATACCCTATGGAATGACATACCAACAGAAGAGGAAATTTATTTCTAATGCTAAGACTTATTTTTTTGATGACCCATTTTTATATAAACAAGGAAATGATCTGATTATTTGAAGATGTGTAACTTTAGAAGAAACTTATGAAATTATCCAAAAATGTCATAATTCTGATTTTGGTGGACATTTTGGTGTTGATAAAACAACATACAAAATTTTACAATATGGATTATGTTGGCGTACTATCCTTAGAGAAGCTAATGCTTACATAAAAACTTGTGAGAGAAGTCAACAAGTAGGCAATATTTCTAGAAGAAATAAGATGCCCCTCAATTATATGATAGAATTTGAAATATTTGATGTTTGGAGATTAGATTTCATGGGCCCATTTATACCATCTTTCAAAAATTTATATATATGTTAGTAGTGGACTATGTATCCAAATTGATAGAAGCTGTTGCTTTACCCCGATGTGATGCTCAAAGTGTTGCAAATTTTTTGAAAATGAACATATTTTGTAGATTTGGGACACCGAGAGTGATCATAACTGATGGGGAAGGCATTTTAGAAATGCCATAATGGAGAAATTATTAAAGAAATATCATATAAACCATAGAATTGTTACTGCTTATCATCCTCAGACAAGTGGTTTGGTTGAATTATCCAATTGAGAAATTAAAAGAATTATGAAAAAATATGTGAATCCAATAAAAATGGATTGGTCAATAAAACTTAACTATGCTTTTTGGGCTTATAGGACTGTATACAAAAATTCTATAGGAATGTCCCCATATAGGCTAATTTTTGGGAAAGCTTGTCATTTACCAGGTTAACTTGAGCATAAAGCATATTGGGTGATTAAAGAGTTCAATTATAATTTGAAAGATGCTGATGAGAAAAGATTATTGCAATTAAATGAGCTTGAAGAGATAAGGAATGAGTCTTATGAGAGTGCTAAGATAGACAAAGAAAAGATAAAGATGTGGCATGATAAAAGGATTCTTATTAAAAATTTTCAGCCAGGGCAACATGTTTTTCTATATAATGCAAGGTTGATTATTTCCAGGCAAACTTAAGTCCATATGGATTGGCTTATTTGTTGTGATAAAAGTTTATTCTTATGGAGTTGTGGATATTAAAGATCCTAAAAAAGAGAAAGTATTTAAATTGAATGGCGATAGACTAAAACCTTATTTTGTAGGGGATTAGCATAAATTTAACAATCGAATGATGTTGGGTCAACCAGAATAAGAACTGGTTACGTCGGGCTGATGATGTAAAACCAAGCGCTTTGTGGGAGGCAACCCATAGTTATCATGTGTTTTTGCTTTGATTGTTGATTTTGTGTGATTAAGAAAATTTGAGGTAGTATTTTTGAGAGTATTATATGTTAGTAATGATTTTAAGATTTTATTTAGTGATCTAGACATGCTAGAATGAGTATTTGGATGTTAAGTTGACTGGTGCAAAGTTGAGCACTGGCGCTTAAGCGGGAATGTTAAAAAATATGTGTGGAAATTCAATTTCTAGATGCTTTAACCACCAATTGGTTAACTTAAACATGCTGTGGCAGCTATAGGATGTGCCTAGAAGTTATTTGAGAGATTCAGGCCTATAAATAGAAGGGTTTAATGATGGAATTTCACCCTAAAATCATTTTTAGCCCTAAAGTCTAAGCGGAAAGAGAGATTTAGAGAAAATTTCTTCATGAGAAATCAAGTTGAAGAAAAAGGAAGAGGCCATAAGGAAGAAATTCATTCGTCAGAGTGCACAAGAGATGTATAATAGTTTCTTAGCAATTAGTATTGAAGGAATAACATAAAAGATCAATAAAATTAAGACTAGCATGACTTTACTTGAGACAAAGATAATTGAAGTTAGTGCACATCTAGAGCATATTGGATGGCAATTGAAAATGCAATTTAGCCATACTAGTTATATAGAAGAAGCATAGAAAGAAGAAGCAGATAAGGCGATGTATCTTAAGCAGAAATGGATTGAAGAAGATTGTATCAGAGCTCATCACCACCGTCCATTTTATCAACTCTATATTCTGAATGCCAAATGAGAGACTAATGGAAGAAAGGAATTTGTCCCAACAAATGAAGAATGAAATAAGTTTAGTGTTAGAGTTTGTTTGTTAGGCGTCATTGTTTTTATGTGTTGGTGTTAAATCTTGTTTTTAGTGTTTATGTTTTATGTGTTTAATTGTGAATGTTTGTTAAGTGTTTGTATTTAGGAAAATTTTCTCATCCGAGACTATTTGGAATGAGAATTAAGTGTTACATGTACTTGAACTAGTTTGTAAATGAATATATGTGTTTGTTTGTGTGAAAATTTGTGTTATTTAACCTCGAATCGAGTTAGTTATATTGGAGAATTTTGATAAAGAGAAGAGTAAAGGGAGAGGAAAATAGTCATTTAAGTGTTACAAAATCATTTAGGGGTGGTATAATTAGGTTAATAGTGCATTTTAATTAAGTTCAAAAATATCAAAAATTGTACACTATCGCCTAAGCCCCACATTCTCGTGCTTAAGCATGACGTAACCCTACAGGCAGGCGCTTACGCGCCACTTATCCTAAGCGCCACTTATCCGCGCTTAAGCGCCAGTTCACAAAAACCGGTTCGCGAACGGTTAAAGGTGAAAAATAACCAATATGTTCTACCGCTTACCACCTGATACTTTATATTTTTGTGTGAAATATAGTCCAACTGAGATGGAACTGGACGAGATTATTTCATATTTGACTATTGGATCATATTTGACTATTGACTATTGGAAGGGGACTCTGGAAAATCACAAATGAGAGAAGAGTCAACTTTTCCACTTTAAAGCTAATTGCACCATCGAAGGCGTGGAACTAATTTATTTCAGCTCGTCTGTTATCGACAAATCGTCTTAGTGAAGTTACAAGGGAGAGAGAAATGTAAAATTATTGTACTCAGGAAGGTAAGCTTATAAATATTGGAGATTTGATCTATCAGACTATCATCAATTATGCCACTGCCGTTACTAGAGTAGGTTTGGGATTTGCTTCCTTGATCTTTTCTTTGTGTGAGAAGGCTAGAGTGAGATATGATAGCTGGGAAGAAGTGTTGTTGCCTCTAAAGCCAATTACAAGTGTAAATTTGAAGTCATATTCTGAGCACTCTATTTTTGGTTGGAGAGGAGAATTTTCAAGAAGTTATGGAATGTTGACGCCTGCATCCACTTATGCTGCTTCTACATCTAGACCATCTACCTCGCGAGAATTTACTTCTAGAGATGAGTCTACTAAAACTCAAGGTCAATTATTGCAGAGGATGATGGACAATATTAATTATACCGCATATAAGGTACGAAATTTAGAAAACTTTATAGATCATATGGGTTTGCTAGAAGGCATAGTTATTATGAGGACAAATTTCACTCATCTTTGGAGAGCCTCATTAGGGGTAACCAAGGAGTGGAATTTCCTTCATATCCCGGATACCCTGATTATGAGCCTACAAATGTCTGGAATAGCGGTGATTCTGATGATGAGGAAGAGGACTGCGTTATTTTTATATTTGTAATATGTGATGGACTACGTGGTTTGGACTTGATACATTTGAGTTTATGTACTTGTTTGGACTATGTGATGCGTTGAACTTTTTGTTTAATGTTTGTATTTTGTTAGTATTTTATTTTAAATTCTAGGGTAGTAATTTCTAGGGTAGTATAAATTCTAGGGTAGTAATTGTTGTTTTGTGTTGAGTAATGTGTTTTAGTTAGTTAGGATTGAACTTATTTCTATGTCTTCTGAAAATTTGAAAATCTTGTTAGGGCTAACTTTAGTTTTAAATTTTAATTTCAGAAAACTGCTACCCTATATTTTTCTTTTATCTTGTTAGTATGTCTATTTTTATGTTGTGATTGTTAGTGTGTTTGTTTTTATGTTTAGATTGTGAAATCTGTTTTTATGTTTGTGTTTGTTTTTATGTTTGTACCCACTACTTATAAGTCTAATGAATCTCTACATGTTGAATTAAAATGAAAATGATAGAAAATCGATCAAAAAAGAAAATAATTTTACTCCTATTTTTAGATTTGTACTTGTATAATTAGGGTATAAAAATTTCTGTAAGCATGTTATTTCAATTTTCATTCCTACTTATATATATATGTTGCTAAACTATTTAATCTTGTAAAAAATTAAGTTTGGGGGGGAATGAAAAATATTTTTAAAACTTGAATTTTATTTGTTCTCAAATGTGCTACAAGTGAATTTGATTTGAAAAGAAAAATGATCATGTATATGATGTTATATTAGGAAGTAAAATTTGATTATAAAAATGAGTAAGAAAATTTAGTTAAAACTCCAAGTAATGAAGAAAAACTTTCAGTTAAAAGTTTTTAGTGTAGAAAATGCTAAATATAGTGTAAGTTTAGAAATTTAGACTTTTATTTTTGTTACTTAAATTTCTTTTACTTAAATTAATTTTCAAAACTATTATTATATTTATAAGTAAAAGATTTATATCAGGACTTTACTTTAGGAAAGGAGAAGTGAAATTCAAAACCATTAAAGGCTTATCCAGCTATAGTAATCCTTGCCTGAAAAAGAAAAAGGAAAAGAAAAAAAAGAAAAAGAAAAAGAAAATGAAAAAGAAAAAGAAAAGAAAAAATTAAGGGAGGAGAAGCTTGAGGATTAGTGCCTAATCAAAAATTGGTTCCACATTTGACGTTTTTAAAGTATAAGACTTGAGAAACTCTTAAGCTTAAGGACATAATATGATAAGTAAAATTATTCTTAATAAAAATTTTTAAGTAGAGATAATAAAAGGACTAAATTTTATATTTGGAAAATCTATAATATTTCTGAATTAGATAGAAACTCATATTTTCATA
>NW_018251247.1:14841-35015 GCF_001263595.1 Phalaenopsis equestris | reverse complement strand
ATCATACATATTTGGTTTTTAAAGATTGAAGTGTCACTTGAGGACAAGTAACATTTTAAGTTTTGGGGATTTTGATACACCTAAAATATATAGTGTTTTTAGACACATTTTTATACCTATTTTTGAGATTTTGCGCTTTAATAGAAGGTATTTGTGTGCTTTTAATATTTGCGTGTTTTTCTTTTAGGTACAAGTAAAAAGGGGAAAAATGCTAAAAGGAGTGAAAAAGGATCAAATTTGAAGCAAAAATGTAAAAATGGTACAAAAGAGTTTTGGTGCCTAAGCGCCAGATTCGACGCTTAAGCGCCGGTGAAATAGAGAAGGCCGTGCCTAAGCGCCAGAGGCCCCACGCTTAAGCACTAGAGACACTTATTTGAGAGTTTAATTCATTTTGCCGAATTTTGAAGGGACATTTGAGGCATCTATTGCCTAAAGAGGGTGGTTATAACAACTAGAAATGAAAATATGATTAAAAGACTTGTGAAAGGAGGCATCCTTGGAGAATACATCAAATTTGGACACATTTTGAAGAGTTACCAAGGCATATCTTGGAAATTTATAAAAGAAGAAAGTTGAGACTCTTAGAAGTGTGCTTGGAAAGGGGGAGTCCTGAGAAGTACGTGGCTCTCGAATTAGACTGTAAAACCAGTCTCAGTCTGGATTTCAAGAAATAAATTTCATCTTCTTTTTATTGTGAGAGTTAAGAGTGTTGCAAAAGAGATTAGATTCAAAGGAACTTCAAGAGTTTGGTGGAGAAAATTTTGAGATAAGTTTTGGAGGATTTGAGATAAGTTTTTATCTTTATTTTTAAACTACTTTTGGTTTTAATTGAGACTTCTTGTTAGTTTGACAATGATTTTTACTTTTAAACTATAGTGTGGTTTTGTTTTCTCCATGGATTCTGGGAGTTTTCCTTATCATTCTACTTAAAATGATAACTAATTAAAGTGTTAGATGGAATTGTGGAGAGTATTAATCTTTAATGTTGGAAGAAGTTGTGATGATTTAATTCCATGTACTTCATTTACTTCTTGATCTGACCTATCTAGATGTTAAAATTGATTGTGAGAACATGTAAGAACCGGGCTAGAGAGGCTGGTATTGTCTCAGTCAATAATTGGAATGAATCACATGAGGTTGAATGAATGAGAAATGAATGAGAATGTAGTTGATGTAGTTGATATGATTGAGTGAAAATAAATAGGAAAATAATCTTTGAAGGGTATAGAGTTAAAGGACTTTAGAGTGACAGGCTAAAGCCCCCAACTTGGTTTTTTGTATTAGGTTCTGATAGGAGATGTTAGTTCCCAGGTGGAGGGAATTGAGGGAACTCTAGAGAGAGAGCTGGTATCGTCTTTGCCTAGTCGGTCTTCAAAACTATTCAAACTTTAAATTAGTCAATGTTCTTTATAACATCTCTAGTAATGGTAAAGAAAAATATTACTCCTATTTGACACAACAAAATTTGAGTACTTCCACAATAGAATTCTTATACTTATTACTGATTTTATTACTGATTCATGATAAGGCTGATTCATGATAAGGCGAAAGATATTTCATATTAAGTGCTTTTCTTTTACATAAACTCAAGTCATCTTTAGAATTTTTTTATTGTTTTGTCAAAATATCAAAAAAACCAAAATGATTTTAATTTTAATTAATGTAAAAATATTTATAGTTTAAGTGATTGTCTTTTTAAAATAGAATGTTTGTTGTCTAAGTCAAAAGCTCCATCGTTTCCTTGGCAATGGTGCCAGAAACTTGATTTTGACATAATTTGTGCATACTTAGTGACGAATTACTTCAATTTCAATTAAAAAATAATTCTTATTTCTCTCCACAATTTAATTTTACATGATTGGCTAATTATTTATGTCATTCAAAGTTTCTAATGATGCTTGATAATCTACCATTTGGCTCAATGAATTCTCTTCAATCATTGAAATTAATTGAGAAAATTTAATTTCAAACTTTTCTAACTTCCTTGAAATTGTATCAACTTGATTTGCTAACATTGCAAAAGCATCAAATTCATGAATATTGGATACTTTCTTAATATTTAACCTCTTAGAAAATCTTTGAAAATTATTTGTAGCCATCTCTTCAATTAAACAATAAGCTTCATGAAATGGTTTTGACATCAATGAACCACCACCATCAGCATTGATATTAGATCTAAAAGATCAAACTAATCCATTATAAAAGGTTTGAATTATTAACCAGTCTAGTATAGTATGGTGTGGATACTTTCTTAGTATTTCTTTAAATCATTCCCACGCTTCATAAATAGATTCTCCTTCAAACTGACAAAAAATGAAATATCTTTTGTAAGCTTTGTAATTTTTTATGGTGGAAAATATTTTGCAAGGAATTTCTATGCTAAATCACCTCAAGTTCTGATAGATTCAGGTCTAATAAATTTAACCTTAAAATGGTCTTATCCCGCAGTGAGAACGGAAAAAGTCTAAGTCTAATAACATCATTCGAAAAACCACTATATTTAAATGTAGCACACAATTCTAGAAAATTAGCAAGATGTAAACTTGGATCTTTGGTTGGTGCTCTTCCAGTCTAATTATTTGATATCATTTGTATAATAATAGGTTTAATTTCAAATAAATTAGCCACACAGTAGGTTTTTGAATACTACAATGAAGTTCATCTACTGTAGGGTTTGCATAATATCTTAAAGGTTTAAATTTTTGATTAATTTCAACATTTAGATTATTTTTGTTTGCCATTTCTTCAAAATTTGAACATTTTCTATATTTTTTGATTTTTTTGATTTTTCTTATAGTTCTTTCTAATTTAGAATTGTAGGGCACTAGTCCTTTAGAACTTCAATTAAACATACATTACTACAAAACAACATAAAATAAAATCACACAAACAAGAACTTATATAAAAACAACACAAAAATATTCCTATAATAAATCTAAAAGTTTAAATAAGACTTTCTAAAAATAGAAAATTGCTTTCTTAAAAATTCCTTTAAAACTTTTTTTCTCCCCGACAACTGTGCCAAAAACTTCATCCCGACTTTTACGAAAATACTATGAATATGTGTGGTTATATTTTTAGTTTTCTTTTTTATATATATTTTTCTTTACAACAGCACCAAAAACTTGACTCCGAAGCAAATAAGAGAGCAAATATTATATTTAAGTATGGGATATTGTGCAAGTATATGTATCTTTATCAAGTAATATAGAACTTTTTGATTAAGCCCTGAATATAGAACCCACATGGAGAATTACAATAAGTTAGTAAGGAATTAGATAACAAACTCTACTTTGAAAAATATTATTACCCAAAATATAGATGCTATAATAGGAATGAAAGTTTGATTCTTTTTGGTAATTTTTGATAATTGAAAATAAAGTAAACAACTAACTAAATTTATTTATAAGATGAAGGCAATATAAATAAAACAATTTTTTCCTTATCATGAATCACTAACAAGTATAGGAATTCTTTTGTGGAAGTATTCAAATTTTGTTGTGCTAAATAGGAGCAATATTATTCTTTACCCTTACTAGAGATGCTACAAAAAACATTGGCTAATTTAAAGCTTGAATAGTCTTGAAGTCGGAATAGGTAAGGAAGATACTAGCTCTCATTCTAGAGTTCCCTCTTTTCCCTCCACCTAAGGATTAACATCTTGTATCAAAAACTAAAAAAATAAACCAAATTGGGGCTTTGGCCTATCACTCTAAATTCCTCTAACTCTAAACCCTTCAAATTTTATTTCTCTATTTATTTGCACTCAACAATATGAATTACATTCTCTTCCATAAAATTTCATGTGACTCTTACCATTAGTTGACTAAGACAATACTATATCAGATCTTACATGCTCTGACAATAAATATTAATAATGTAATTTGCCAAATCAAGAAGTAAATGAAGTACAAGGTTTAAAATCATCACAACTTATTCCAACAATAAAGACAAATACTTCTCACAAATTCCATCCAACACTTAATCACTTATTATTTTATAGAAAAAGATAAATAAAACTACTCATAATTCATGGAGAAAACACAACAACACTTAAGTTTAAAAGTATAAATCCTGTAAACACACAAGAGGTCTAAATTAAAACCAAATGTAGTCATAAAGATAAAAACTTATCTCAAAATTTTCTCCACCAAACTCTTGAAGTTCCTTTGAATCTATTCTCTTCCTTTCTTTTACATTATTCTCTACTAACAGACTACAACTCTTCCATTTATTCTCTCTAAAATTATCATAATTAATCTATGAGAGAGGGGTGGTGGCTGCTAATTGAGCCCCTCTCAATCATTTAATCCAAGTCTTCTTTTTTAATTTTCAGAAAGGTGCTTTGGTGTCTTTTCAAAATGTATCCACATTCATTGAATCTTTCAAGAGTTGCCTCCTTTCAATAGCCATTTGAATTTATTTTTTGTGTCCATTAACCATAACCCAAGTTTTTACTAAGAGTTGCTTCAAACACCCTTTCAAAAATTCATCCAAATTCATTGAATCAAAAAATAACTACCTCTAGCACTTAAGCGCGAGGTATGTGGTGCTTAGGTGTAGCTTTCTTTGTTGGCACTTAAGTGGAAGTCATGGGTGCTTGGCACCATAGTTCTTTTGCACACCTTCTTCATTTTTGCTCCAAATTTGATCTTTTTTCACTCATTTCACCATTTTTCATCCATTTTATAGTACCTAAAAGAAAAACACACAAATACCTTCCATTAAAGTACAATATCCTCAAAAATAGGTATAAAAATGTGTACATAAATGCTATATATTTTAGGTGTATCAATTAAACATAAGCACAACAAATTCCAAACATAAGAGAGTCTAAATTTTCAAACACGACAAAGGAAAAGAATGAAAACACAAACTAAACATCAATCTTCATCATCTATAGCTTCATGATCATCACCACCAACATCATCATCACCTAGATCTATGTCCTCATCCAACTCTGAAGGTCAATATGGTGTGAAAGTAGGGCAAGCAAGAAATTCCACAGAATGGTGACCTCCAAAGTATCTCCTCATAGCCTCATTATAAGCAAAATCATACTCAATCTTCCTCATCATAATATCATCACTATGATACAGATGAGATTCAAATTCTTTCACTTGATTATGTAGATTTATGATCTCTCCTTACGAAATCATCATTTATTCCATAAGAGAATACAGAGAAATAGACATAGAAGAAGATGGTCTAGGAGCAAGAGTAGGAGCAGCAGTTGAAGTAGAAGCTATTTTAACTCCAGTTCTATGTGAAGTCCCAAAATGCCTCTCATATTTTTCCAAATTTGTTTTTCCAATTGGTTTATGAGATGGTAAAGTTTCTTCCCAAGTCTCATACTTTGCTCGAGAACCAACACAAAACATAGTAATAAGAGAAGGGTCGCCCAAACCTTCTGTAGTTCCTCCTCTCGAAGAAACAAGCATGTTGGCATGTTGGTATAAATGAGGGAGTGGTATAAATGAGGGAGCCAATGTCAATAGATTTCTTCATCTGAATACAATAGTTTAAAGTGAATCTCTCACATGTTACCTCACTAAAATGGTTGGTAGGCTATAATCTTCCAGAGGTAAAATAGTGTCAGGCTCGAGAATGAACACTAAGTTTTGAAAAAGAAAAAGTTCACTCATCGCCCATTCTTAATTTTCCAAACTCCATTACTATCAGTCAAAAATCCCATAATCTCATCTAATTCAACATCAGTAGGATGGAACTCAGAAAAGAAGCAGGTAGGAACGTTGTGTAGTTGGTATATGTGGTTAATCCTAACATAATTGATATCCACATATTACGCATGCTAAAAAACCAAGTCATCTGATTCAACAGACAAGTTGGCATAAAATTCAAAAAAAATGGAAATCACAGATAGGATAGTGAAATAACAAAAATTTTGTCACTATTGCTTTGTAATCAAGTACACAATAGAACCACAGAACGTAGAAAGGTGTGTTATGCAATAAACTTCTTTGATTGCATATCAGCATATATATCCTGTGCCCTTGCCATGGCAAACTTATACGAATCAAAAGGTGCCTTTTTCCTTGCCTCTCTTCATTTTAGGAGCCATGTGTAATCTAAAAATTTTTTAAAATAAATTCCAATAATCACTATCTCAACTTCAAAGAGGCTCCTAAAAACTCAATCCAAACATAAATAATCATTTAACCATATATTTCACATTATTTTCATCAAACCTTCTAATTTTTAGCCTAATCCACAATGTGGGTGAAATCCATTGTCAAATCAAAACATTTCAAAGCTATGGTGAAGATCTTACCTAGAGATGAACAAATCCCAAGTTTGGAAGCCTATCTCCAAGCCAATCAAGCACAAATTGAAGCCTTGAGGGAGCAAAATGTGAAAAATGGAGGCAGGGGACGAACCAAGGATAAAAATGGCAAGATCCGTGGGTCCAGGCACTTAAAATGACTCATGTATTAGTTTGACGCTATAGCGTCGGGCAATGACACTATAAAACCCTGCTTAGTTTGATGAACGACACTGTAATACCCAAATGTGGCACTATAGTTCCATTCATACCCGTCCATATTTTAAATATATTTTATATTTAAAAAGAAAATAGAAAATTTAGGATGCAAAAAGGCTCTTTTTCAAATTTTAATGGCCAATTTTATTACTTATTGAGTTCGTCACCAATCCAAAATTTAAAATTTGCAAATTCTAATTTAAATACATAATGCCACTTTTTTACAACACAATAGAACATTTTCTTATATTAATAACAAGCTCAATACAACACAAACACATAGACCAAGACATCACTTAGATGTTCATACAACACAAACAATACAACTCATACTAAGTCTTAAAACAAATACTATAGGCACACTATATGGAATTACACAACTTTAAAGACACAAACATCTATTTAAAAATAAATTTTAGGACCACTCATGATCAGTGGTAATTTTGTGCATTCCACTCACCAAACAATTTCTATCACAACAATGATAGAAAGGAGCACGAGGAAATTCCTTAGCAAATTTACCATCGATCTATTTGTTGGTGCTATACATAGTCACTTGACTATCTTGAAGGGATGCCAAACTATTGAATTATAGTTTCAACAGTTAATCCATTTGCTCGTAATGGCGGGACAACTTTTTAGCCCATGAATGCAGAAGAGAAATCTCACCTTCAATCTTCTCAAGTTTTTCCATGAGGCGCTCCAAACTTACTGTGAGATATCCATTGAAATATGCTTGGGCATCCATTTGCAGCAACTTCTTCTCTTCAAATCATCTGTTGACATTGCTCTCCATGATCTCTCAAATGAAATTTTCATTCTCAAATCTCTTTAAAATACGTAGGAATGTCGTATAGATAATTCAAATCCCGTCCTAGGTGGTTTTATAACGAGAAAGAAGAAGAGAAACATAATTTTTGGAGGTTTTTAGGAGTTATTCAAATTATGGCGTTATAGCGCCAGATCTGGCGCTATAGCACCAAACCAACATTCTCCATTTTCGAATTTCTTTCTTCCACACTTCAAGTCCTTTAGAATAATAGTGTTTTGTGCCAGCAAAATTGTATTAGACTCACAATCATTATACAAAACTTATCACAACAACAATTCAAATCTAAATCACACCGATAACTATGGGTTGTCTCCTACAAAGCTGGTGTAACATTGTCAACCAGAAATAACCATTGCTTTATTTAGGTTTGAACCAACATTAGGATCTTATCAAATGCGGGACCCTCTCCACTCATGTAAGCTTTTAATCTGTGTTAATTCATCTTAATCACCCTCCCATTTTTTAGATCTTCAATATCAACTGCTCCATATGGATATACTCTTACCATAATATATGGTCCCGACCACCTAGATTTAAGTTTTCCTGTAAATAATTTCAATCTTGAATTATAAAGAAATACTTCTTGTCCAGGCTTAAAATGCTTTTTTAGAATTTTCTGATCATGCCTAGATTTTGTTTTCTTCTTATAAATTTTTGTATTCTTATAAGCTTCATTTCTCAATTCATCAAGCTCACTTAATTAGAGTAATCACTTATCTCCAAAATCTTTTAAATTATAATTAAACTCTTTAATTGCTTAGTAAGCTTTATGTTCTATTTCAATTGGTAAGTGACATGCTTTTTCGTATATGAGCCTGTTTGGTGTCATTTCTATAGATGTTTTATAAGAAGTCCTATAGGGCCATAAAGTATTATCAAGCCTAGTAGACCAATCAGTCCTTTTAGGATTTACCATTTTTTCTAATATTCTTTTAATTTCTTGATTGGATACTTCTGCTAAACTATTGCTCTGAGGATGATAAGCTATGGCAATTCGATATTTAATCTTAAATTTTTGAGTTAATGTTTCTATCATTCTATATCGGAAATGAATTCCCCCATCGGTAATGAGAACTTATGACATTCCAAATCTTGTGAAAATATTCTTTCTTAAAAATTTTGGTATAGTTTTAGCCTCACAGCGAGGTAAAGCAACTGCTTCAATCGACCTAGAAATATAATCCATGGCTATTAAAATATAAATTTTTCTAAAATATGGAACAAATGGTCTAATGAAATCTAATCTCCAAACATCAATGATTCCAACCTCAAGAGTAAAATTTAGGGTCATTTCATCTCTTCTATAAATATTGCCTACTCCTGACATCGAGCACATATTTTTATATAATTACTAACTTCCCTAAATAAAGTAGACTAATAAAATCCAGATTTTAAAATCTTAAATGAAGTTTTATCCACTCCAAAATGTCCCCCAAAAATTAATTTATGACATTTTCAAATAATTTCTTGAGTTTCTTCTAATGGAACACATCTTTGAATGATTAATTCCTTGCATTATTTATAAAAATAAGGGTCATCCCATAAGTAAGATTTTGAATAATAAATAAACTTCTTAATTTAATGGTTATCTAATCCATAGGGTAAAATATTACTAACCAAGTAGTTCACTATATCGACATATAAGAAAATTTTAGGTCATTAATCCCATATAATTGTTCATTAAGAAAATTCTCATTAATTTCATCATTTAAATCTCTCTCATTTTCCTATTCAAGCCTTAACATATGATTTGTTATTTGATCATTAGTACCCTTCCTATCTACAACTTGAAAATCAAATTCTTGCATTAGAACGACCCATCTAATTAATCGTGGTTTTGCATCCTTCTTCATTATTAAATACTTAATAGCTGAATGATCAGTATGCATAATACATTTAGTTCTCATAAGATAATATCTGAATTTATAAAAAAGTAAATGCTATAGCTAATAATTCCTTTTCAGTGGTAGTGTAATTAATTTGAGCCTCATTAAGGGTTTTAATAGTATAGTATACCACCCTGAACATTTTGTCGTATCTCTATCCTAAACCAACCCCTATAGCATATTCACTAGCATAATACATTAATTCAAAAGGTTTTGTCCAGTCAGGTGAAATAACAATATGTACAGTGATTAATTTCTCTTTTAATAAATTAAAGGCATTTGGGCACTCTTAATTAAATTCAAAGTTGGTATCTTTTTCTAAAAGTTGGCATAAAGGCTTGGAAATTTTTGAAAAATCTTTAATATAACGTCTGTAGAAACCAGCATGTCCTAAAAAATTCTTATTCCCTTAACACTCATAGGTGGTGGAAATTCAACAATAACTTGAATTTTTGTTGGATTAAATTCCATGCCTTTTTCAAAAATTTTATGACCTAATACTATTCCCTGCTGCAATCATAAATTGGAACTTTTCTCAATTAAGAACAAAGTTTGTTTCTTCACAATGCTTCAGAGCTAATGTTAAATGATCTAAACATAAATTGAAAGAAGTTCCAAAGACATAGAAATCATCTATAAAAAATTTAATTCCTTTCTCAATGAGATCACAAAAAGTTGGCATCATGCATTTATGAAAGTTACAGAGGCATTACATAATCCAAATGACAATCTTCTAAAAACAAAATTTCCATAAGGATAAGTAAAAGTTGTTTTATCTTGATCCTCAAGAACAATAGGTATTTAGTGGTATCCAGAATATCAATCCAAAAAGAAAAAAATAATGATGTCCTGCTAGTCTATCCAATATTTGATCCAAAAAAATAATTACATAATCCAAATTTCTATATTCAAAGTTGATTCTCCATCCAGTAACTTGCCTTGCCAGAATTAGTTCATTCCTTTCATTTTCAACCACAGTCACTCCTCCTTTCTCAAGAACACAATAAATAAGACTAACCCAAGAACTATCTGAAATTGGATAAATAATCACATCATCCAACCACTTTAAAATTTCTTTCTTAACCACATCTTGCATCATAGCATTCAATCTCCTTTAAGGATTATCCCTAGGCTTATGGTTATCTTCCATGAGAATTCAGTGCACACATATTGAAGGACTGATTCCTTTAATATAAGATAATGTCCATCCAAAGGTTTTTTTATAATTCTTTAATGTTTCTAATAATTTCACTTCCAATTCATAGTCAAATCTGAGGTTATATAATAGGTAATGTAGATGAGTTCCTTAAAAATGTTTAATTTAAATGAGTAGGTAACACTTTCATCTCAAGTTTAGGAGGTTTTTCAATAGATGGAATCAGAGATATACTATTTTCAGTAGTATCTAAAATTTCATATTCTTTATGAACATAATTTGAATCCTCAATAATCATCTCATTTGTCTATGCTTTTTGTTCTTCTAAAATGACTTCATATTTTTGATCAAATTTGACTTCACATCTATTTTGAAAATGATTAGTAATTATATCTTCAATTATTTATGTTCTATAGCATTTTTCATTAGGATGCTTCATTGTTTTAAGTGCATTAAAAGTAACTTCCTGATCATTCACTCTCATTGTTAATTCTCCTTTTTGCACATCTATCATGGCTCGTCCGGTAGTAAGGAAAGGCCTCCCTAAAATAATAGAAAGTGTTTTATCTTCTTCCATATCTAATACAATAAAATCAATAGGGAAGATAAATTTATCCACTTTAACCAGTACATCTTCTATAACTACTTTAGGATAATTGATAGAACGATCAGTTAATTGAAGGGTTAGAGTAGTGGGAGAAATATCTCCTAACCCTAAAATTTTCAATATAGATAGAGGCATAAGATTAATGCTCACTCTTAAATTATATAAAACTATTCCACAAAATTTCTCTCAAATTGCACAAGGTATGGTAAAACTATTAGAATCTTTGAATTTTCAAAGAAGATTTTTCTGAATTATTGCACGACATTCTTCGCTAAGTGCAACAATCTCATGATCTACAAACTTCCTTTTTTTATTTAAATCTTCTTTCATAAATTTGACATAACTTGGAATCTATTCCAAAGCTTCAACAAAAAGGATATTAATTGTAAGCTTCTTGAATATTTTAAAAAATTTTGAAAACTGTTGATCCAATTTTTGCAGTTTAAGTTTTTGAGGGAAAGGTGGTGGGGGTCTTTTTAAATTAATCTTAGTTGGAGAGTTAGATGTTTATGCTTCCTTAGGAATAATTTCTTCAGTTCTTTCAATTTCTTGAACTTCTCTCTCAACTTCAATTTCTTTTTGAACTCCAACATTTAACTCATTTCCACTCCATATTTGGACTGCTTTAACTTGCTCTGGCTCTTTACTTTTTTTCTTTAGAATTAATCTCTACATTACTAGGAAGTTTTTCATGAGGCCTATTGTTGAGTGTGTTAGCAATTTGTCCCAGTTGATACTCCATATTTCTAGTAGCAGCATTTTGACTTTGTAAATGATTACCCATTTGAATGATTACCCATTTGCAACATTGATTACCCATTTGCAACATTAGTTCTTCCATAAACAACTTCTTCTCCTTAACTTCTTGATTAAATATAAGAGGATAAGTAGGTCTAAAGTTAGCACTACCCTAATTGTTCCAGTTTCCCAATGGGTTAACTTGAGTATTACCCCATTATTGACTTCCACCACCAGAATTGTTGTTCCAGGATTGTTTTTAGTCTCCATTAAAGTATGAGAACCAATCTTTTCTCCATTGAAGTATGAGAACCAATAATTTCTCCAAATGATTGGTTATTGAGTCTATTGATAGTATTTATAGTCTCCATTGAAGTATGAGAACCAATCATTTCTCCAAATGATTTTTCTTCAACCATTTGGGGTGTTGGAGAAAAATTCATTCCGATTTGGTCTATTTTCTTATATCATGTAGCAACTTGATATACAATCATTGAAATAACATCGTTATCATGAATACTGGTAACTTTCTTATGATTTATCAGATAGCCATTGAAAATTATTTATAGCCATTTTTTCAATTATTAAGTAAGCTTCATCAAAGGGCATAAACATTAATGAACCTCCAGTAGCAGCATCTATAATAGATCTAAGGGACACTACTAACCAATTATAAACAGTTTGAATGTTCAAACAGTCTGGTAAATCATGATGTGGACACTTTATATGGAGCTCCTTAAATCTTTCTCAAGATTCATATATAGATTCTCCTTCATACTAAGTAAAAGAAGTAATATCATTTCTGAGCTTCGCAGCTTTTGAAGGTGGAAAATAGTTAGCCAAAAATTTTTGAGCTAAATCTCCCCAAGTTATAATAGATACAAGCACTAAAAAATTTAACCACATCTTAGCTATATCCCTTAATGAAAAAGAAAAAAAGTCTAAGTCTAACAACATCATTTGATATGCCAACATATTTAACTGTAAAACACAGTTCTAAAAAACTAGCTAATAGTGAATTTGGATCCTCATATGGTGTTCCTCCAAATGAATTATTTTGTACCATTTCTATAGTCAAAGGATTAAGGTAAAATTATTTAGCCTCCACAGTAGGAGTTTGAAAATTTAATTGAATTTCATGTACTGTAGATTTCACATAATCACTTAAAGGTTTTTGTAAATTCTGATGTTCATTTTCAGCAATTTGAATTTCAATATTATTTTGCGATGTGTTTGTCATTTCTTGAGAACTATGAAGTCTTCATTATTTTCAAAATTTTCTAATAGTTTGTTCCAATTCAGAATCGTAAGGCATTAAATTTTTTGAACCAAAACTACGCATAAACTATGTAAAAATTGCAGAAAATAAAATAACACACCAAAAATGAAAATTATTTTAAAAATTTTTAATTTTAATTTTGTTTTGGTTTTCAATTTTTTTTGAATTTTTTTTCAACATTTTTTATTTTTAAAAACAATAATTCAAATAAAATTGTAAGTTAAAAAGTTTCGTCACACTCCCCAACAATGACGCCAAAAACTTAACCCAACCTACACTTACTCGTATGTTTAATCTCCTTAATTATGTCAAAAAATATATCTCAATTTATATCTAGCAGTTAGTGTGAACACTTACAAAGATTTATAAATTATATAATATATTTTTACTCTAGGAGTACGTAAGTGTACGAATCGTTTCAAGTAATATATGATTTTCTTTAAAAAATCTCAGTATCATTCCCACGAGGAATGCGGTAACTCTTAAAATTTACTTACAGTAATTATATTTAAATTGCAATCTAAAAAGATTAAATATTTAAAATGATATGCTTACTAAAAATTAATACTAAAAGAGCTTAAAAATAAAGTAACAACTAAATGTAAAAGCTTAGCAAAATTTAACTACGAGTTTGGATATTATGAAAAATCTTTCCCCTTACAAATAGATTTTAATCAATGTAGGATTCAAATGATTTAAGATAAAATTAAGGTATTGTGACAAATAGAAGCATATCTTATTCCTTACCCCCTCTCGGTGCTTGCAAAGAACATTAGCAAACTTAAGGCTGATTCCTTAGCATCTCGACTCCACATCAGTGATATCTAGCCTCTCACCTCTAGATGCCCCTAGCCTATGCCATAATGACCGAATCTCAATGTCAAGGTACTAAACCTTAAGTTAAACTTATAAGAATCTAGCTTATCACTCTTAATCTAACAAATTTTACACTCCTTATTTATTTGCACTCTCCTTTAGATGATCACTATGGTTCTGCTTAGAATGAAGTGTGGTATCCATTAGTTGGGTGAAATCATAGCCCTCCGTGAAATCATAGCCCTCCCAAGCCCTCCCAAGTCATTATGTTTCTTAATGGATTTTAACCTCACAAGTGGCTAGTTTGTAAAGTAAATGAAGATTCAGTGAAAATACCATCACAATTTTTAAAATTAAAAAAATATTTTTAAATCATTCTCATCCTACAAGAATAACTCCCATGTGCAAGATAAAAAAGGGAACAACTCAAAATTCATGGAGATTAAAAAAACAAAATATTTTTATTGAAATCCAAGTCTTACAACAAAAACTCAAACATAAATACAAAGTACCTTATGTTTTCTCCCCAAGCAAACTTCTAGAGTTTCCTCTAAGCAATCTCCAAACTTCTTCACACTAAAACACAATCAAACTTACACTTTAACAAAAATTATGTAAAACCTAACTCACTATTGACAACCAATTGAAGTTTTGAGGCTCTAAAAGGTCTCCAAATTTGACCAAATCCTTCTCATTAAATAGAAAAGAGAAATAACCAAGGGTTGCTTTAAACACCCCTCCAAATTTAGCCAAATTTGATGTATCTTCTAGAAAGGTAGTTACTGGCGCTATAGTGCCCTTCTGGCCCCGTTGGTGGCGCTATGCCACCAAGGGGTGATGCTATAGAACCACACATAAATCACCATTTTTTCTTCATTTTTTCCTCATTTTCTCTAAATGTCCATTCTATGTACCTGAAAGCAAAACATGCAAAATACTTTCCCTTAAAGTGTAATATCATAAAATGTACATAAAAAGCTTATAAAATATGCACTAAAATTAGGTTAATTTGAGTTGGATCAGCACTTCATGGGAGGCAACCCATGGTTATAAGTGTGGTTTGTTTTAGTATGATTTCAAGTCATGATTGTTTGTGTTGTATTGAGTTTGCTTTAGTATGGATTGCTTAGTTTGAATGATGATTGATGAATGTTTGGATTGTTAGAGGTTTTATTTTGTCTAGACTCATTGATGTTCTCTTATAGTAGTTGGATTAATGAGTTCACTATGACTCGGGTCTCAACCGGATTTGAGTTTTATAGGAGACATCTTAAGTTTAGACAATGATAGTTCCATCCAACTTATGATACTTCATTTCTCTGACCTTGTTTCCATTCAGTAGGGTCATGAACCAACTTGATGAGTAAAATGTGGATGATCTTACACTACCTTTATAACTGTTAAAGGTGCTTACTTAAAAGGATAAGGTGATGCTTGAAGTTAATGCTCACGAGCCAACCAATCAGAGATAATCATGTCCATGGGATTAGACTCTATAAATCATTTGTAAGTACCCAATATATCAGTGTAGTGATTTCGTCAGACATTGGAAGTAAGGTAGTGAGCTGCGATGAGTTCAAGAAAGAATTAACTACATTTATCATGTGTGTTTGTGTTTGTGTTACAACAATATAAAGAACCTGGAGAACACTTAAATATATATATTCTTATGCGGGTTCATGTTATTGCTTTTAGACATTTCTTCTGGATACTAAAGCAAGATTGTTGGCCCTCAGGGGAGGGAGAAGTGAGAGCTTTAGAGTGACATCCAATATCCTCTTAACCTAACCACGAATTTAGGGACCAAAATCTAGATTATTCAATGTTCGTTATGCACTCTTAGAGTGTAAAGGATATGATTGCTCCATATTGGCACAATACAATTTTATATGTATTTTAAATGATTTTATTTACTTCACAATCCATAAACTCATTGTAAAGGGGAAGGATTCTTCCTTAAATTTCAACTCTTCGTTACAAAACTTTGTTTATTCCTTAAAAGCTTAATTTTGAAGCTTAACAATTATTTAAGTTAACTTAGTTCTTTTAACTGCATTTCATTTAGCATACAATAATTTTACTTTAGATTTTTTTAGCGTACTTAAGTTTTATAGATTCAATATTGTATTTGATGTTATAACCATAAAAATTTTCAATTCTCTGTGGGATCGATACTCAGGACTCCATTAGAGCCCCTTATTACTAGAGCGAAACGTACTTGCATTATTAATACATTTGGTAGCTTAAAGATTTTAAAAGATAAAACTAATTAATTTGAATTATTTTTATTGGGATTGAACTACATATTTACTATTTGTGTTGCCAAGTGTGTATTGTAATATTAAAATATATTTGCAATGAACCACAAAAATTGATGCATCAAGTTTTTGGCACCATTGTCAGGGAGTAACGGTAAATTACTTTATAATTTAGAAGATTTTATTTGAACTAAAAAACTTATTTTAGTTTCATTAAATATTTATATATTTTAGTGTGTTTGCTTATTTTAATTGCTTATTGTGATTGTGTATGCGTAGTTTAAGATCGATAGGTTTAATACTTTACAATTCGGAGTTAAAAAAAACTTTTAGAAACATTTGAAAACAACCGAAAGAGCTCGAAAATTTGAACAAAATGGCTCCAAGCTTAAATAGTTTTTGATATGAAAATGAACATCATCAGAGACTTTTAAGAAATTATGCTAATCTTACAACAGATGAAATTCATTAGAGTTTACAAAACTCTGATGTAGCTGCCAATTCATCTGAGCTTAAGCTTGTTATATTCAAATGTTACAAAATAATCAGTTTGGGGGAACACTGGCTGAAAATCATAACTTATACCTTGCTAGTTTTTTAGAATTGTGTGCTACATTTATATATGATGTGCTACATTTATTGTGCTACATTTATATATGATGGAGTGTCGAATGATGTTGTCAGACTTAGAATTTTTACTTTTTCATTAAGGGACAAAGCTAGGTTGTTGATAAACTCCTTAACATCTAGATCAATTAGAACTTGGAGAGACTTATCACAAAAAAATTTATCTAAATATTTCCCACCATAAAAAATTATTAAGTTTAGAAATGATATCACATCTTTTTGTCAGTTTGAAGGAGAATCAATTTATGAAGCTTGGGAAAGATTTAAAGATCTCCTTAGGAAGTGTCTACACCATGCGTTGATAGATTAGGACATGATAGTTATTTAATTTATGTATGAGACTTTAAATTCAATAAACAATCGATCTAATAATCCTTATTCCAATTATTCTAATTCTAGTGGACAAATCACCAAAATTTTTGTTGGAGTAACAAAAATTCTAATGTTGTAAATCCGCAATGGGAGAAAAATGCTTCGAAATCATTGGGAAACTCCAACAATAAGGGGATTTCTAACTATAAACCTTATTACCCTCGATGTTTCAAGAGCAATTCGTAGAGTAAGGAGAAAAAAATTTCATTGGAAGAATTAATATTGTAAATGAGAACAAAATTATAAAGTAAAGGAGCAAAATTACAAAGTCAAGGAGCATAATTACAAAGTCAAGGAAATGTGATTAGAAATATGGAAAAACAATTGGGATGTATTGCTAGTGCATTTAGAAATAGACCTCCAGTAACTTTGCCTAGTAATGTTGAACTTAATCCTAAAGATCAGAACAAAGAGAAAAGCAAGGTTATTTAACTGTGAAGTGAAGAAGAATTGGAAACAAAATTTCAAAAAGAAATTGAAGTTAAAGTTGAAAAAGAAGGGGTGAAAAATGAAAAATGTAGTGAAATTTTTCATTTTGAATCAAAATATCCTATTAAAGCAACAAAAATTACTGTAGAAAGACCACCCCCTCCATTTCCTGAAAGATTGAAGTAGTATAACATAGATAATGAATTTACAAAATTTTTGTAATTTCCAAAATTTGTGGAAATATTTAGGAAATTGACAATAAATATTCCATTTTTTGAAGCCCTAGAACAAATGCCAAGCAATGTGAAGTTTATGAAGGATATACTTAAAAAAAAAGGAATTTTACAGATATTGAGACTATTGCACTTAGTGAGGAGTGTAGTGCTAAAATTCAGAAAAAGCTTCCTAAAACATTTAAAGATCCTGGTAGTTTTACAATTCCTTGTGCTAATGGAAAAATATTTTTTAGAAAAGCTTTATGTGATTTGGGAGCCAGTATTAATCTTATGCATCTATCAATTTTCAAAAGGTTGGCAAACGTTTAGATTTAGGAGAAATTTCCCCTACTACTGCAACTCTTTAGTTAGCTGATCATTCGATTACATATCCTAAAGGAGTCATAGAAGATGTTTTGGTAAACATTGATAAATTTATCTTTCCTGTGGATTTTATTATGTTAGATATGTAAAAGGATAAAGAAATTTCTATTATTTTAGGAAGACCATTTCTTGCCACTGGAAGAGCTTTGATAAATGTGCAAAAAGGATAATTAACAATGAGACTTAGCAATCCAGAAGTCACATATAATATTGCAAAGTTAATGAGATATCCAACAAAAGGAAGAGAGGATAAATGCTTTAGAATGGAAATTAACGACTATTTAAGCAATTAATATTTCTCAGATACATTTGAAAGGAAAAATGAAGAAGAATATTTGGAGTATGAGAGTGAGGATATAGTTCAAGATGAATCTATGGATGTGAATAATGAAGAATTTGATTATGTTCAAGAACAATATGAATAGTTAGATCCTGTGAATGATGATAAAAATTTTTTTTCTTCAATTATAAAACCTCCTAAACTAGAAATGAAAACACTTCCTATACTTTTAAAATATGCCTTTTTTGAAGATTTATCCACATTACCCGTTTTTCTAACCTACCTTGACTTACTACTGTAAGAGGAGTTAGAAGTTTTTTAAGACATTCTGGTTCTTACAAGCATTATATTAAAGATTTTTCAAAAATTACAAAGCTTTTATGCCAACTATTGGAAAAAGATACAAATTTTGATTTTAATCAAGAGTGCCATGATGCCTTTGAAACATTGAAGGAAAAATTGATCACTATTTGTATAATTGTTTCACCTAATTGGAAGAAACCATTGAGTTAAAGTGTGATGCAAATGATTATGTAATCAAAGCTATTTTAGGGCAGAGATATGAAGAAGTTCTTAAAGTTATATAATAAGCTAGTAAAGCTCTCAATTATACTCAAATTAATTATACAATTAATGAAAGAGAGTTATTAGTTATTGTTTATGCTTTTGATAATTTTAGGTCATATCTAATTTGAGCTAAATGTGTTGTGCATACATACCACTTGTCTATAAAATATCAGATGCAAAAGAAGGATGTGAAACCAAGATTTATTATATGGGTACTTCCGATGAAAGAATTTGATTTTGTGTTAGTAGATAGGAAAGGATCCGATAATCAAATAATTGATCATTTATCTAGGCTGGAAGGGGAAGAAATATTTGACCTTGAAAGAGAAATTAATGAAACTTTTTCTGATGAAAAACTTTATGTTGTTAAAGAATGGTAAATATCGTGTTATGCTTATATTGTGAACTACATTGTTAGTCACATTTTACCATATAGATTGACAATGCAACAAGAGAAGAAATTTATTCACGATGCATAATTTTACTTTGGGATGACCCAGATTTGTACAAGCAATGCAAATATTTAGTTATGCGGAGATGTGTGCCTTATAAAGAAACTGAAGAAACTATCCAAAAATGTCATTATTCAGAATTTAGGGGTCATTTTGGGATTGTAGAAATTTTCACAAAATTTTACGATCTGGATTTTATTAGCCTACTCTATTTAAGAGATGTTAATATATATAAAAACATGTGATCAATGTTAGTGAGTAGGTAAAATTTAAAAAAGAAATGAAATGCCCCTAAATTTTACTTTAGAAGTTGAAATCTTTGATGCTTGGGGATTAGATTTTATGGGAAAGTTTGTACCTTTATTTGGAAACATATATATATGTCGGCACTATTTTTGGTGTGGGGTTTGCCCGTAAGAAGCTGTCAGTCATCGGAATTGAAATCCCATTGCCCGCTTCGGAAGGACGTTTTTAAAAAAAAAATTTAGTTTTGAAAAAGATGAAGTCAAACTGACTCTATAATTTTTATAGTTTAGATGAAAGAACGCTTTACCTCAAATCCTGTATCTATCCCGAAGGATGAACATAAGAGTTGAGGGTGAGGCTCGATCAAATAAACTAAAGAAAGTTATGACATCCGTTTGGTCTGCGAAACCAATGTATTGGCCGACAAGTTCCTCTATTTAATATAAGGAATTAAATAGGGTTTATATTATGCTGGGTTCGGGAAAAGCTTCCTATAAGGGCAAGCCCCTATAGTTAATTACATCTTAG
>NW_018251247.1:11342-12614 GCF_001263595.1 Phalaenopsis equestris | reverse complement strand
TGTTGAAAAATATGTTTTATATTTTTGGACAATCTCTCTTATGTCAGGGAACCCAGAGAAATTTATTTTGTATTTTTCTGTTTTTTATTTGATTGTTTAGAATTATTTTGGTGAAAATTCTATTTTTAAGCCTTAAAAATCATTTTAAGGTTTAAAAATAGATATCTTTATTTTTAGACCTTGGAAAAATATTCCAATGATTCTTGAGTGCTTAGGAAATAATTTGGAACATTTCCATAAGTTTAATATTTTATGATTTTTTATTATTTTTTAATTATTAAAATAATTAAAAATAACATAAAAATCAAATTTTTATTTTAAATAGATTTTTATTTTTATTAAATTTCTCTGATGTCAGAGAACTCAAAAAACTAAGTTTCATAATTTTTGGAGTTATATTTTGATTTTTAAAAATCATTTAAGTTTCAAATTTGATGGTCACTTTTAAAAATCAATTAAAAATATCAAATAATCTCAAAATCCTTTAAAATTTTTATGTTGAGTTCTCTGACTCATGAGCCACAGTAGAGAACAAACATCAAGTAATTTTTATCTCTATGTACTCCAAATTAAATGTTTTAAGCACATGTTTTAAGCAAATTAAGGTTTGCTCAAAATAGTGATGTTTTGATTCTTAAAAATCATGAAATTATTTTCTAGAATTACTCTGGCCATAGGAAACTTACATGAATTTTTGTAGAATTTTCTAAGCCACATACAATTTTCTATAATGATTTGAATAGAAAATATATAAAAATTTAGAAAATTAATATAATTAAGACTTGTGTTTAGGGATCTCCTATGTCTCGGGAAAAATGCTCAAATTGGGCACCTAGACAGAGGCTACAACATATAAAAATTTGGGTTCAAGGTGATAATCCAATATGAATGGAGAATTGAAAAACACCTAACTCTAATTCATTTTTTAAAAATAATTTATACATCAAATTAATATGAAAATAATTCCATATGATTCTCCTCTATTCACCAAGCAAGCGGGTATTTTTATTTTATTTTTATAAATTTCCTATGTAAAGATAAGGATTTTTGAAGTTTAGTGGCTATTTTCTGAATTTATTAAATACCCCTATTTATTTATTCAAACCACGGGCTGAATGGATCATTAGATCCGTCGAACAGCCACGCGATCCGCTTCTATTCAATGCCGCCTTCTGAGTCAGCTGCCACGCTGCCCGTCATATCTTTCCAGAGGATCATCCGGCTTGATCTTCGCCATCCATTCAATACACGCGAGAATGGACGGCATCCGGT
>NW_018251247.1:10654-11074 GCF_001263595.1 Phalaenopsis equestris | reverse complement strand
GAAGCCTCTGGCTCTGGTGTAAAGCCTATATATGATTTCGACCACAGCCGATTTTAGGTGTTGGTTGAGAGCTATGGTAGAGGCTATTTCAGAGGGGGAATTGATGGGGGTTTGGCTTCCTTCACAGTTGTGAAGGTGTAGAGCCAATTTGTTTGAAGTTTGGTGCTGTGTAGGTTCAGATTAAAATTTGTCCTGGTTTCGGGCACGAATTCAAACTCAAAATTGGATTTCTGTGGTGGAATTGGGAGAGGGAAATGGATTGTAATGTGCTAAGGGACTCTTAGAGAAGCTCTCTGAGGAGTTTGGGAGGTCTTGGTGAAAATTTTTTTTTTACCACACCATTCATGGCCGTGGGGGGGGGGGCATTTTATAGAAGTTGACCAAGGGGAAGCTTGGCTGGCCCATTGGGGGGGTACGCCC
>NW_018251247.1:420-1666 GCF_001263595.1 Phalaenopsis equestris | reverse complement strand
GCACGTTGTAATCCACTTTATTTGTTCCTGTGGCTTTATCTTGATCATGTTGTTTTTCCACTGGTGGAGGTGGAGGTAACTCTTCTTGAATTACAATTTGTTTTCCTTTATTCGTTGGAGCTGTTCTTGGAGGTAACACTTTTTTGCTCCTTAAATTTATTTATGTGATTTCTTCTTGAGATGTTGCTATTGAATCTTCCAATGTATCTTCTTTATTGGAAAGTTCCAAGTTGATTATTAACGGCGTGCCATCGCACTTGAGGATTGGTTCCTCACTTTGGGTACTGTCGTAAGCAGTATCGTCGAAGTCTTCTTTAGTATTGAACGTATTAGACTCAAGTATGATTTGAGGATCATTTTGAGGATTGAGATCGATATTAGGTTGGTTATTTACGTTATCACCAGAAACAGTAAAAACGTAGCCAACATCATTATCATTACATTCATCAGGTCCCAGAGCGACAAAAAGATAATCATACAAAGTCAAGGGTTCGAGGATTTTCTTTCCCGAATCCGAGACAACATATCTAGTAGAGGCAGCCCCTATCCTACCCCTAGTGCTATCAACACAATTCTTCTTTTTCTTAATCTTCTTTGATTTTGATGACGATGGTTCTTGTGATGAAGTTTCCATCTCCGATCTGACGGACTGAAGATTCTGATATGTAGTCTATTTGGAAGCGTTCTGGATTTGTTTTATCATTTTCTTGAAGGATTTGCTCCATGTTGTATCCCATCCATCTTTGGTGGATGAGGAAGATCCTTTTGATGATTCATGTATATAATACAGGACTTTCTTGAGCTTGTTCCAAGTTGAACTCCATCCATTCTTTTTAGTGTATGGATCAAGTTGGGAGATTGGCTTAGCCGAAATCACATTTATCGAACCTTTTTCAGGTTCTTTTAAATATTATTTCAGGATAAAGATATTCCCTTCTTTAATGTTTTTCTCTAGCCAATCCTTGAAAACAAAACATTCTTCAATTGTATGCCCTAACATTCTGTGATACGGATAGTAATTTGGCTCATTTTTCTTATTAGCTTCTTCTGTCTTCTTTGATTCTGGAAGTTTGAATTCTGTATTTTTTATCAGACTCTTGAACATTTTGTAAATAGCTTCATTTTTGAAAGAATATCCTATCGCTCATCTTTCTATGAAGGATCCCTTTTTTCTTTGAGACGGCTCTACTTGAAATGGTTGTTGACTAGACTGGCTAGTCTGTTTCTGAGTTTGTTGAGATGAAGG
>NW_018251247.1:0-307 GCF_001263595.1 Phalaenopsis equestris | reverse complement strand
GCTTTCTTTAGTAGCTTCTCGAAGGTTTTGATGGTGAGTCCCTTGAGCATGAAAGCTACTGGTCCATGCATGCTTCTGAGTAGAATCTCAATTGCATGATGTTCCAGTAGTTGTGGTTCACATTTCATGCTGAGGTTTCTCCACCTCAAAATGTAATCTACCAGAGTTTCTCCAGATTTTTGTTTTTCCATCATGAGTTCTCGAATAGAAACATGATGTTCCGCGCCGGTGAATCTTTTTACAAATAACTGTTCCAATGTTGTAAATTTTTGACCAAATCGTTGGGCAAATTGGCATACCAGTCAAA
>NW_018251246.1:0-1385 GCF_001263595.1 Phalaenopsis equestris | reverse complement strand
GTCCATTAGTAAGGATACCCATAATAGATTTAAATCTAATAGACCATATATCAATGGGGTTTTCCATTTGAATGCAGTAATTTAATATAGCACATTCTTTGGTAACTCTACTAATTTTCATAGTAGGGAGTAATTTTGGAGCAATAAATAAATGTCATTGCTTCGAAATTGAATTAAGTAATGAAGTGGAGAAACTAACATATCCTTCATCTCGTATCTCCCACATATCACTTTCATCCGTCAGAAGATTATACACTTCTTGCATCAAATCTCGTGTATGAATGAAATTTGTATAATGAAAGATTAGAATATTGTCTAATCATATATAATTCATTAATCCTTGCAGGAGTAAATGGTACAGCCTTACCTCGTACGAAGACAACACCTTGAGTAATTCCATGTATGTTTGCATATAACTCTTTCACCACAGGTACGACAACCGCAGATGTAGTGTAACATAGAACTTCCCAATGCCTTTGCAGAATGATTTTATCAATTGGACCAGTAAGATTGATCACTCCATGATTAACAAATCCTCTTTCCTTGATCAATCTTCTCTTCGTAATAAATTTATCGTATAATTGTTGCGCGTCAAAACTAATCAACTTTCTTTTGTTGAAAACTCCATACCTCAAAGTATTTCTACAATTAAAAGCCATGAAATCCAAAAATAGTGGAGCTCAATTTTGAGCTTGAAACCAACCCAAAATAATGCCGAAAAGGCCTTTTTAAACTCATACCGATGGTTATTATGAAGTGAAATTGCGCCAAAACTCGCCAAAAGTCGTTTAAAACCATCCAAACACACTCGGCACTATCGGCGCTTCCGATTGGCGCTGTCGGCACTGATGTCTGTTATCTAGGGCACCGTCGGCACCCATTCTGGCGCAGTCGTCGCCAGTGGACAAAATTGAGATTTTCATTTTTTTATTTAATTTGATTCCAAATTTTCCTCCAATACCAATATTTGACTTAATTTATAATAAATATAATTGTGTAGGATTATTATCTACTAATATATAAAACACTCAACAAACTAAATAGTAATACATAGCAATATACGTATGGGTTGCCTCCCATAAAGCGCTTGGTTTAACGTCGTCAGCCGGACATACTATTTGTTTAATTGGGTTGACTTAACATTAAAACTTCTTTAAATTGAGGTATGTGCCCCTCATAATAATGTTTCAAACTATGCCCACTAACTTTAAATAACTTTCCAGTGTTAGGATCTTTAATCAAATTAAATGGTCCTAACCATCTAGATTTTAGTTTTCCTGGAAACAATCTCAATCTTGTATTATATAGTAGAACTTGTTGTCCAGGTTCAAATTTCTTCTTACAATCTTTTTATCATGCCATATTTTCATTTTTTCTTTATAGAT
>NW_018251245.1:24249-24532 GCF_001263595.1 Phalaenopsis equestris | reverse complement strand
CTGTCATATTTAAAGGTAGCATACAGTTCTAAAAAGCTAGTGAGGTGTAAATTATGATATTCATTTGGTGTACCTCTGCATTGATTGTTTTGTATCATTTGGATAATAGTAGGTTTAAGCTTAAATGAATTAGCAGCTACATCAGGATTTTGGGTAGATAAGTGAGTTTCATATGTTGTAGGATTTGCATAATCCCGTAGGGGTCTAGGTTGGTGATCATTTTCTATTCCTTGATTGTTCATGTTGTTTTCCATTGTATCAGAATTTCTAGGTTCTCTTCTCA
>NW_018251245.1:23565-24173 GCF_001263595.1 Phalaenopsis equestris | reverse complement strand
TTTGAAATCAGTACACAGTAAAATAGTTAACTAAATATGAAAATAAGTTACAATTCAAGTAAAAATTTTCTAATAATTCTAATTTGTCCGTTACTCTAATTATGATTCTTGTTTACTCCCCAGCAACAATGCCAAAAACTTCACAGTGACTTTATATATGCTTAAGAATATAAGTATTTAATTCTGCTGCTAAAAGATTTATTTCCTCAGCAACTGCACCAAAAACTTGACAACAATTATAGATTCGATAAAGATGTATATATAAAATATTCAATAATAGTAGAGTCACACTTATCAACGCAAGTATACGTATTGCTCAAGTAATATAGGGCTCTAATGGAGTTTTAGATATTGATCCCACAGAGAGTAATTTAGAACTACAAACTAAGATTTTAGAAAAATAATACTTAATCGCAATAATGGAATTCAATTTGCTTATCTGTCACTAATAGACAATTGAAATAAATATATAATTTTAATAACTCTTAAATAACTAATTATATCAATAAAGGTTATAATGTGATATTCAATATATAAGAAAACATCCTTCTCCTTGTCAAGAAATTATAGTGAATGGATAAAGTGAATCAGTTTAAATTGTATTGTGT
>NW_018251245.1:9781-23192 GCF_001263595.1 Phalaenopsis equestris | reverse complement strand
ACCTATTCTTTACCCTTTGGTCCAGGCATAAAGAAC
This sequence comes from Phalaenopsis equestris, assembly GCF_001263595.1. Classification (NCBI taxonomy): domain Eukaryota; kingdom Viridiplantae; phylum Streptophyta; class Magnoliopsida; order Asparagales; family Orchidaceae; genus Phalaenopsis; species Phalaenopsis equestris. Next base: position 23,156 of record NW_018251245.1, on the reverse strand, counting down.
ATTGACTAATCCTACGGAGCTTTACTGAATCTGCGACTAGGCTGGTAGGATATCGGCTCTCACTTTGGAGCTCCCACGTTCCAAACGATAGGACCAAATTGGGGATTTTAGTCTGTCACTCAAAAATCACCAATTCTACGCCGATAATTTTATTTTCCTCTTTATTTGCACCCAACTTCCAAGGGCTTTCACTTCCCTTAAGAATTGGATGTAATCTTCACTTTAGTTGTAAAACTCAACATATTTTAATAAATCAAATGACCAGATTGAAAGTAAATTAAGATCGAAGTGAAAAGATCATCACAACTTCTTTAACATTTTCATGACTCAGCCAATTAAAATCACCATTTCACAAATCTCAAGTCAAGGAGAAAGACAGAGAAAACTACTCATAACTCATTGGGAAAACACAACAAAACTCAGAATTCATATATAAAAGCAAAGTCATACAAACTACAATAAGTAAATAAACTTATCTCTAATTTCTCCCCAAACAAACTTCTCGAAGTTCCTTTGAATCTCTACCTTTCATGACAACACATAGAATTCCTCTTCGAAGCGGCAAGGAGAAAGAAAAATCTCACTTTCCCTCCACTCTTACAATCTCTCAAAGAATTCCTCACAATTTAGACTCTCTACACTCTCCCATCACTTAACTCTTGAGCCTCCTCTCTCTTAGAATTCCTCAAATTTTAGACACTCTAGTAAATTCTCTATACACTAATGGACCTTCTCTAACCTCCAGGACCTTTCTAACATCCAGGACCTTCTTTATTTTCGGATAAAATCTTCTTTTAAAATTGTGGATGACTTTTCCCAAGAGTTGCTTAAGCACCCCTCCAAAATTCGTCCTCATCCAATGCATTGTTGGACATAACCGTCGGGCTCGCCGTCGGCGGCCTCAAGGGCAACGCCGGCGGGCCGAGGGCACCGTCGGTGGGCCTTCTAAGTGAATTAAATCTAAAGTCTCGAGGCCATTGGGCTCGCCGTTAGTGATTTAGGGCTTAGGCTCATTGTAAAAGTTGGGTATGTCTAATGTAGGTTAATGTTAGGGCTTAGGTTCAATGAACCTAAGGTAAGTTAAACAAGTGTTGAACCTGGAATTTGGGATTAAGTTTACTTTTGTTCAATTAAATTTAACCTAAAGCTTATGTTAACTTGGGTTCAATAACCTAAGGTCTAAGTCAACTTAGGTTTAATTTGGGTTGAACCTAAGGTTTAAGTTGACTTAGGTTAACCTAAGTTTTAGGTCTACTTAGGTTCAATGTGGGTTGAACCAAAAGTTTAGGTTGACTTAGGTTCAATTTAGGTTGAATCTAAGGTTTAGGTTGACTTAGGTTCAATTTAGGTTGAATCTAAGGTTTAGGTTGACTTAGGTTCAATTTAGGTTGAATCTAAGGTTTAGGTTGACTTAGGTTCAATTTAGGTTGAAACTAAGGTTTAGGTTGGTCTAATGTGAATTGCCTTAAGCAAGGTTAATGGTTGATTAAGTCCAATCTATGTAACACTTAATAGATAAATTAGGTCTAATGTAGGTTAGACCTAATTATTTTTAAGGATTAATCAATTTTAATTTCTGTAAGACATAATAGACTAATTAGGTCTAATGGATATTAGACCTAATTAGGTTTTAAAGGTTAATTAAATAAAATTTAAGTAAAACTTAATCAAATAATTAGGTCTAATGTGGATTGAACCTAATAAAGGTTTAAAGGTTAATTAATTATAATTTAATTAAGACTTAATCAGATAATTAGGTCTAATTTGGATTAGTCATAATTAGATTTAAGAGCTAAATGAGCTTAATTTAGGTAAGACTTAAGGTTTAGACCTAATAAGGGTTTAAAGTTTACTTAAGTCTAATTTCGATAAGGCATAATTATAAAATTAGGTTTAATGTGGATTAATCCTAATTAGTGCTCAAAGGTTAATTAATCCTTATTTGGGTAAGACTTAAATAGATAATTAGGTTTAATGTGGATTAGACCTAAATTAGTGTTTAAAAGTTCATTAAGGCTAATTTGGGCAAGGCTTAATAAGATAATTAGGTCTAACATGGATTAGTCTTAATTATGGTTTTAAGGTTAATTAAGCCTTACTTAATAAGATAATTAGGCCTAATGTGGATCAAATTTAGTTACGATTTTAGGGTTAATTAAGCCTAATTTGGGTATGGCTTAATCAGATGATTAGGACTAATGTAGATCATACCAAATTAGGTTTTTAGGGTTAAGTAAGCCTTATTTGGTTAAGGCTTAATCAGATAATTAGGTCTAATGCAGATTAGACCTAACTAGGGTTTACATGTTAATTAAGACTTATTTGGGTAAGGCTTAATCAAATAATCAGTCATACTGTGGATCAGACCTAATTAGGGTTTAAAGGTTAATTAAACCTAATTTAGGTAAGGCTTAATCAGGTAATTAAACCTAATGTTGATCAAACTAAATTAGGGTTTAAGGGTTAATTAAGCCAAATTTAGGTAAGGCTTAATCAGATAATTAGGACTAATATGGATTCAACCTAATTAGGGTTTAAAGATAAATTAAGCCTAATTTGGGTAAGGCTTATTTAAATAATTAAGTATAATGTAGATTAGACCCAGTAAGGGTTTAAAGGTTAAGTAAGCCAAATTTGGGTAAGGCACAATAAGATAATTAGGTCTAAGGTGGATTAGACTATCGACACTACTTTTAGGGGGGTCGTCCTGTAGAAGCTGTCAGTCGCCAAAATCGGGATCTCATCGCCCACTTCAGAGAGACATTTTAATTTACATATTATTATTAGATTTCAGAAAACTATGAAATCAAACTGATCCCATATCTTTCATAATTCAAATTAAAGAGCACTACACCTCAAGCTATGTATCTATACCAAAAGATAAACACAAGACTTGAGGGTGAGTCTTGATTAAATAAACTAAGAAATATATGACATCCGTTTGGTCTGCGAAAATCATTTTATTTATAAGCCGACAAATTCCCTTATTTAATACAGGGAATTAAATATGATTTATATTAAGTAGGGTTTGGAAAAGCTTCCTATAAGAAGAAGACCCTATAGTTAATTATATCTTAGATAACCAAAGTCACCAAGAAGACTCTCGATAAAAATTAAGGAATATTATCTTCAGAGAGGTCAAAAGGATAAGAATTTTCAACGAGATCGGACAAAGAGGTGTGAAAGGGGAATGACTCAAATTTGGAACATTTATTGTAGAATCCAAAGGAGGAAGAATTAGGGAATGTCACAGACCTAGAGGAGAACCTCGGTGACTTTCCAAGCTACCCTATAGTTTGGCTTCAATTTATAGGAGAAATATTTAAATATTTTATTCTACAAATTTTTATAATTACGGCTTACACTCGCGTGAAATAATCACACAAATTACTTGAAAGATATGAGGATTTAAGTCGTGATGAACGACATCCTTGGAATCCTAAGATGAGTTAGGGCTTAAATTGTATAGCAGAGCTACACGAAATCCTAAATAAAAGTTGAGGATTTATGTTGCATAAGCAAACCACCTCGAGGTCCTATGGCTTGGTTGTTTAATTCTAAAGAGAGAATGGTTTAGGTGATGTAGACATGTTCTGTTGTTGAAGATGGCCTGCTGCCCACAATGCTAGCTCCAAGCTCCTTGTCGCGACAAGTTTAGGTTTTCTAATGTGTCAAGTTATGATGTCAAATCAGATGTCTCTAAGGGTGGGTCATGGTTATTTAAATTGGGCATATTAAATCGTATTATAGCAAAATCGGTTAGGATCCTACGGTTCCCTAGTTCTATTACCACTATTTTCTATCAGATTCACTTAGTCCAAATGAATTTACTAAACTCAACTTAATGAGTTCCATACTTTCATTTAGACCGTGGGAAACCTCGTTCGGAACCATATGTTACCTCCTCTGAGGGATTCCCGATCATCCGATATAGACGTTTTAATTTAGTTGCAATTTTTATTTTGTCATGTTTGTGATTAAATTTTGAGTTGTCTTATATTTTGAATGTTGTGGTGGTAAATTTTATCTTGATTGATTTTAGTTTTAGTTTGAGTTTTACGGCTATCCTAACAGTTTTGGTTTTCATGTAGGGTGACATAGTTGCTTAAGATGCAAGCTCGAGGCAAGAAGTACAAGAATGTAAATGCAATAATTTAAAAGTGTACCTGTCGATTCTTCTCGTACCTCCACCTGAAATGTTAGTACTTGCAAGGCATATATATAATTTTGTAGGGAATTTAAATTGCAGGAGTATATGAAGGTTTAGCTACCAAACCCCAAGTTATGCTTTATTGAATCTCTGAAGATCCTAGTGGATGGTTTTAGAACAAAAATATGACAAGTCGAGTTTGCCCTTTAGAATGTCCAATAAATTTCAAAATGCTCGAGGCACGACCCTGGGCCACTTTAAAGATCTCTTGAAATATTCTGAGTTGATTTTGAACTTATCATAATGTTCCATTAATCATCCGAGGTCAAAGTATGACTACCCTATTGCTCAGTGAAACTTGACAATTTAATTATTCCGAGGGTAGGATACCCAATTAATCAATTGATGTTTCATTTAAAAGTTATGTGAGTGGGTGACCATAAGGCAAGTTTAAGTCATTTATGATTGTGGTGTCCACAATTAAGGTTAGGCTTGTAGTGTTTAAATATGTTGATTTCCAATTATGTTATCTTCTAAATCCGACCAATTGGGTGTAGACATCTAGCCTACGTCACTACTAAGCTCTTAACAATCATGATAGGTGGAATGGTAATTATCAAAATTTTGATTTAAGTGATATGTATTATTATTACATGATCACATCATCCTCAACTTTGAGCTTAAGAAAAGTAAACTATCATCTTTCTAGCTTAAGCCCATCACTTAAGAATCATTTGATCTTAATTGACTTCCAAGTCATGAAGATTAGGAGAATTATGATTTTGTTGATGTTGTGCAAAGGTGGTGAGCGAGTTTCTACTTTTTAATCCCATTGTATTTCAATCATCTAAACATGTTTATTGAGATCAAAATTTCCCATTTTCCCTTGGTTAATCCTAAATTTTGATTAAAAACCAAAATCTAAAATAACTATTTCACTCTTGGGGTACGCTACCTCATAACTCGTTAAACACAACTCAAATGACTTGAGTATTCAGAGTGACATATTTATGAGTTAATTGAAACATCAAAGGATAATAATATGGGTTTTCTCTTACGTATTTTTTTAAAATAATTATTTAAATTCAAGAAATAGGTTTTCAAAATTGATTTATTTAACTATCCAAAATAAATTTTTTATTTATGAGAAAATTATCAGAGGTTTCCTTAGGTTAGAGAAACACTTAGGCAAAATTTCATGATTTTTTAAATTAAATTATTATTACAATTATTTAATTTGGATTAATTTCAATGATTTTATTAAAAAGAAAATAATGTTTTGATTACCAAAAATATTTTTATATTTTTATTAGACCTCTGAGTTCAGAAAACTCATAGAATCAAATTTTGTATTTTTATGATTTTTATTTTATTTATTATAATTATTTTAATTCACTTTTACGCTTTTAAAATTTATTTTTATCTTATAAAAATTAGGAAAAATATCTTAATTAATTCTAAGTGATCAGGGAAAACTTGTACACATTTTTGAACCTTTTTTTGTATTTTTGAAAATTTTGATTATTTTAATTATTTTAATTCAAAATACACTTTAAAAATGACATATTTCCACAAAAAGAGATTTTATTTTTTATTAAATGTCCTTAATCATAAGGAACTCAGAAAACTATTTTTCATAATTTTTCTAAACTTATTTAATTTATTATAATTACTTTTGTACAAAATTACAAAGTTTCTTTAAAAATTAATTTTTGTGCTTAGACTAAGCCAAATAATTTTTAAATTTTTACAGTAAATAAATATGATTTTTATGCACAATGTGGAACTGATTTTGTCAATGTTTATTTTTGATAAGTATATAATTTGCATAAATTAACACAAGGTGTATACATTTGATTAAATATAGAAATGTTCAAAATAATTCAAAACATCATAATATTTTTCATAGACTTCTCTGACCACAGGAAACCTACTAAAATTATCCTCATAATTTTACAAATGATTTAGGATTTATATAATTAAAATAGGCCAAAATGGCCACCCTAGCTTAAAAATTAGGGCTAGAAGCATAGAGATGTCTTCTAAACTTGGAAAAATTAGAGAACATCCTCTTTGTGATGAGAAATAAACCTTAGAAATTTCAAGCCATGTTGAGCCATATTTAGTCATGGAGACATGAAATACCAAAAAGGGTATTTAATTAATTAAAAATCATATACTTGGCAAACAATTTTAATTTTTGGTTCACCTTATTCTCCTCTGTTCACTGAGCAATAGGATGTTTTTCTAGAGAAAGATATAGATTTCCAAAGTTCAGGTATTAAAATAAATTTAGAAAATCCATATTTTTGTACCTATCGACGCGGCGCCACCTCATCCTACGACAGCTCCGAGCTCACACGCGGCGCTATGCCATTCGATGCCGCCATCCACCTCAGCTGCCACATGGCCCGCCTTTTTGGTCTAAAGATTGATCCGGCTTGATCTCTTCTGTTGATTAAATAAACGCGAGATCAAATGACTTCTCGTTATCATCCTCAAATGACTTAGCCCGAGAACCGTTCACACTAAAACCCTAAGATATTCTCCTAGACTCAACCAAATTGCATGAGGTTTATTTCTAAATCTTTATCTACTTAGGCTGAACACATATATATATAGTTAATCAAGTATGAAATCAAGCTATTGCACATGGAGAATTAAAATAAGCTCGGGTTAGGATTGGAGCTCAATACCTTTGTCTGAGAGGGGAGGCCTCAATTAGATGGTTGTGGTAGCTTTGATTGGAGCTCAATTTTGGTAGACTGTGGAGAGATGTCCTGATCTGAGCTACAATTTTGAGCTCAAAACTGGACTCTCACAGTGGGAATCAAAGGGGGAAAATGGTTGGCTTAAGCTGAGGAATGCTTGGAGAGTCTTTGGTTAGATTTTAACAGAGTTTCTCTAAGGATTTGGAACAAAACTATTTTATCCATGGAGAATATAGTTTAAAAAGAAGGGCTTAGGGTGGAGCTCAGGGCCAGTTGGTGGGTGTAAGTAAATGTTTAGGTGGAGGGCTGAGGAGCTCTAAAGAGCACTTAACGTGAGCTGGAGTCTAGGGTTAAAATTGGGTTTGATTTAGGGTTGGTGGGTTACTGCTTTGGCATTTTTTGGCGAGTAGTGTGGCTGTTTTCAGTGAGTAGGGTGGTTGGCCAGAACATGGGAGGTGTTTAGATGGTCATGAGAGCTAGGGAGAGGGTTAATTATGATTAACCCTCAATGGTTTGTCATGATGGAGGAGATTTTTTGGTTAAGTTCAAAAAATAGGATGAAATACCCTAATTTACGGACCCATTGGTCGATAGCTCACTTGGGTGGATTTAGGATGGTTCAACCTAGTCCAAAGGAGGAGCTTAGTGGTTGTAGGGGTCCTTGGTTGACCAATTTGGTTTGATTAAGTCAATTTATGTTAAAGGGTCTATTTGGGTAGAGTGGCTTGATGTGGGTTTTAGGTTGAGCTAGCAATGCTATTGAGCTCAAATTATTGAGCAATTTTGTGTGGGTAATTGTCATGAGAAGTTTAAGAAATATTTGGAGTGATTTTGAATTGGTTTGGAGGATTTTGGGCATTTGGTCAATTTGGGGTGTTGGGTTAGACTTGGGTTTAGGTTAAGCTAATGCTAGGTTAAGTCCAAATTGATGGTTTAAAATGATCTATATGAATGTCATAAAGAGTTTTCAACGTAAATTCAGTGTCAATTTTGGGGTTAGGGCATTCAATTTGGTTGAATTTGGAGACAGCCAATTTGAGGATTTTGGATGTGGGTTGAAATTGAGTGAAATTGAGGCTTGAAAAAGGCCAATTGCAGGTCTAATTTGATGTGTAGGATTTTTAGAAAGAGATTAGGATTCAAATTGGGGCAATTGAGTGGATCATTTGGTTCAATTAGGTGAGATTAAGTCATAGGGTCAAAATTGGGGGTTTAATTTGGATCAAAATCAAGCTCAATGCATGGATCAATTAGGATTGAATTTGGTTTTAATTGATCATATGTAAGATGAATTTGAGTTCAGAATAGAAATTGGGGAGGATTGGGGCCAAATTGATGGGTATGTGAGGTGAATTTGGAGAAATTGGGCTTTTAAAGGCAATTTGGGGCTTTTTGGTCAAAGTGGTCAAATCAGCCAAATTGGGTTCTATTATAGGGTCCAAATTAGTTTTGGGGACATTTGAAATTATTTTGAGGGTTTTGGGCAAGTTTGGGCCACCAAGGGAATTTTGTAATTTTGGCAAATTTGAGGGTATTTTGGTAATTTTGGAATTTTTGGGATGTTTTGGGCAATTTGGGTAGTTTCAAATGGTTTGAAATGATTTTTGAATAAGTTTGGGGATTTGGACGAATTTGGAAATTTTGGTCAAATTTAGGGTTTATGGGCATTTAGGTAATTTGGGTGGTTTAGGTAATTTGGGTGGATTTGAATTTGGGTGGATTTGGGGGCAAAAGGCAAAGTTGGATATTTTGGTAGAATTGGGGAGCCAACCACCTTATATGAGCTATGAACCATTGAAATTCCTATTTGGGTCCTCTATGCATTGGTCTTAGCTAAACCATAGCTAAGCCCTAGCCTAGGGCTAGTGGGCCTAGGGGACCATCTACATGAGTTTCCCAAAAGATCATAGGGCCAAAGTCTCAAAGCCAACAAGTTTTGGGTTTAGGGTTGTGAGTGGGATGTGGGTGCAAGTGAGTGCAAGTGAGTGAACTAGCTATAGAACAACACCTAGGGTCAACCTTAAGGCCAAGCAGTCCCATGGGGACTCCCCTTGAGCTTCCTCTATAGTGGCCACACCCTCTAAGTGCTAAAGTTTAGGACCAGTATATGGAACTTCAAGTTGAGTACATAAGAGTTTAGAGTTTCTAAAGGTGAACTTAAACTTGGAATGTCCTATGGCTAGACCTTAGGCTACTGAAGAGAGAAAACTAAAACTCAACCAAAAGTGAGGTTAACAGCTGGTTTTGGAGTGAAGTATGAAACTTGGGAAGAAACTTTAGCATCTCATAAACCCATTGTAAAAATAAATTTGGAAAAAAATTAAGAGACATTTTGGGACTATACATAAGACTGGAGTTAAAATACCTTCTACATTAGCTTCTATTTCTGCTCCTGCTCCTAGACCATCTGCTTAAGAGTTTGTTTCTCTGCATACTCTTATGGAACAAATGATGATTCAACAAAGAGATATCATAAATCTACATAATAAAGTGAAATGGATTGAATCTCGTTTGTATCATAGTGTTGATATTATGATGAGGAAGGTTGAGTATGATTTTACTTATAATGAGGCTATGAGGAGATATATGAGAGGTGAACATTCTGTGGAATTTCTTGCTTGCCCTAATTTTACACCAGATTAAACTTCTGAGATGGATGAGGACATTGATCTTGGTGATGATGATGATGATGATGATGATGATGATGGAGATGATGATGCCAGAGATGATGAAGATTGTGTGTAGTGTGTTGTTTTCTTTCTCTTTATTATGTTTGAAAATTTGGACTCTGTTATGTTAGTGATTTGTTGTACTTCTATGTAATTTTCTTGTATTTAATTTCTTTTTAATTTTTTTTTTGTTAAATTGTTATTTCTACTATTTATTTTCTGCTCTAATTTAAATGCTAAAGTAGTGTTTCTTTTATGTTTTTATTGTTATGCATGTTAATCTCATGTTTATCACTAATCAATACTTGCCTTTCCTACCTGTACCTGCATTAGCTTCCTTATTTTTAAATTTAAAATTTTTTTCTCTTTCTACATGAACTCTCCTGTTTTAAATTAGTTTAAAATTTTAAGTTTGGGGGAGGGGAGAAAATTTTTTTTAAACTAAACTTTATTTTGTCCTCAAGAGTTGTATTTTTCAAAATTATTTTTAACATAACATATGGTATGTAGAGTTAACTTTAGAAAACTATATCTTTGATTTTATGAAAGTTGTAGAAAACTTAAGTAAAAGTTCTTACTAGTGAAGGTTAATTCTAGAATTAAGATGTTTAGTCTGAAGGGTTTGGAGTAATGCTTTTGCTATTTAAAGTAAAGAATGCTATTTTTTTTGGAAATATTAAGGATTTTGGAGATATTAAGGATCTTAGATTTATACTTGAAAAGAAAGAATTGAGACTTTATGAAAACTCTTTAAAGATAATGCACATTTATTAAAGTAAGGAAATGTGAGATATTTTTAACTTTAAGAGGAGGATAGTGTAGCTCAAAATCATTAAAGCTATCCAAATATATTAATCCTAACATGACATATGAAAAACGACAAAAAGAAAGGATGAAAATGAGCCTAAACAAAAAAGAAAAAGAAAAGCAAAAGAAAAAAATTGTGAGGAGAAGCTTGAGGGAGAAGCTTGAGGAGATGTCTAATAGATGTCTAATAAAAATTGGCTCTGCTTGAATCATCTTAAGGAAAGAAACTTAGTCACATTTATTACTTGACTTAGAAGTATTAACACCTTTACCAATAAAGTTCTCATGCAATTCTTTTTATGGTATTTCTTCTAAGTATCTTAAGTATGACTAATTGCAGTTTTTTTTAAATAGATAGAAAATCATAACTTTTTAAACTTGACTGCTAAATTTTTTTATACTTTAGTTTTTAACGTGAGTTGTTAAAAATTTTTCTGAGAGTTTAACTATAGCATTTTATAAAGCATAAATTATAGAATTATTTAAGTTAAATTTGCTACCACATGTTTTAAATATTATATATAGTATAAGAAGTTATTTGGGACAAGTAAAATTTATGTTTGTGAGAATTGATCCACCTCAAAATAACCTTTTTTTAATGCATGCTTTATATGCCTTTTATGTACATTTTTTATGATGATATTGCATTTTAAAGGACGGTATTTTACATGTTTTTGATTTCAGGTACATGAAATGAACATTTAGAGAAAATGAGGAAAACATGGAGTAAAAATTGTGATTTTTGTGTGGCACTATAGCACCACCCCTTGGCGCCATAACGCCACTATCGAGCGAGATGGGCACATACTATAGCACTAGTAACTACCTTTCTAGAGGATACAACAAATTTGGTCAAATTTTAGAGGGGTGTTTGAAACAAATCTTGGTTATTCTTTATTTTATATATAATAGAAAGTATTTAACTGAATTTAGAGACCTTTTGGAGCCTCAAAACTTTAATTGGGTTGTATTAGTGAGTTAGATTTTTCATATTTTGTGTTCAAGTGTAAGTGTGAGTGCGTTTTAGTGTGAAGAAGTTTGGAGATTGCTTAGAAGAAAGTCCAGAAGTTTGCTTGGGGAGAAGACATTAGGTACTTTGTATTTGTGATTGATTTTTTGTTGTAAGACATGGATTTTAATGCAAATGTTTTGTTTGTCCTTAATCTCCATGAATTCTAAGTAGTTCCCTTTCTTTCTTCTTGCATTTGTGACTTAATGTTATGTGATGAGAATGATTTAAAGATTTCTTTTTTACTTTTCAAAATTGTGATGGTATTTTCACCAAATATTCATTTACTTTTCAAACTGGCCACTTTTGTTTTAAAGTCCTTTGAGAAACATAATGACCTGGGAGGGCTATGATTTCACCCAACTAATGGATACCACACTTCAATCTAGGCAGAGCCATTGAGATTAATAAAGGGGGAGTGCAAATAAATAGGGAGATAAGTTTTGATGGGTGTATAATTGGTTATATGTGGAGTATCAGGCTAGATTCTTATAAGTTTGGCTTAAGGTTTAGTATCTTGACACTGGGATTTGGTCATTACTATGTCATAGGCTAAGGGCATATAGAGATGGGAGGCTAGATAACACTGATGTGGAGTTGAGATGTTAAGGAATCGACCTTAAGTTAGTTAATGTTCTTTGCAAGCACTGGGAGGGGGTAAATAATAAGATATGCTTCGATTTGTCATAATACCTCAATTTTGTCCTAAATCATTTGAAAGAGGAAAGGTTTTTTCCATAATATCCAAACTTGTTGTTTTATTTTGTTAAGCTGTTACATTTAGCTGTTACTTTCTTTTTAAGCTTGTTTAGTAGTAATTTTTTGTAAGCATATCGATTTAAATCTTTTATCATTTTAAATTGAAATTTTAATAGAATTTATGTAAGTTAATTTTAAGAGTTACCACATTCCTCGTGGGATCGATACTAAGGTTTTAAAGAAAATTCTATATTACTTGAAAAAATATGTATACTGGAATATTACCCTGACCAAAAGAAAATATGTTGAGATTTTCATAACTATTTTACACTGATTTTGTTGATATTATACTTTAAAGAAAGATATCTTTGATGTTTTGTTGCAGGTATGTTAAATTATGGTCATTGGAGCAAAAAGATGCAAAAAGAAACGAATTTGGAGCAAAAAGGACCAAAATATGAAGATTTGATCTTGGGCACCGACGACGCAAAAAGACGGTGCCGACGGCGGGGTTTTCTTGAGAGTCCAGAATTAAATACTCTAGAAAGCCGCCGACGACGCCATCAAGGCCGCCGACGGAGAGCTCGTCGGTTCTCTCAACAGATACATTGAATGTGGACGATTTTTGAAGGGATGCTTGGGCAACTCTTGAAAACTCTGCTACAACTTTAAAAGAAACATTTGGAGGCCGAACAACAGGTGTCTGCTGAGTCTTTCTTATTTGTGGTGCCCATTAGAGTGTAGAGAGTGGTTAGTATTGTGAGTAATTCTTTGAGAGATTGTAAGAGTGGAAGGGAAGTGAGTGATTTCTTCCTCCTTGCTGCTTCGAAGGGGAATTCTGTGTGCTGTAAAGAAAGGAAGAGATTCAAAGGAACTTTGAGGAGTTTGCTTAGGGAGGAATTAGAGATAAGTGGTATTTACTTATTGAAGTTTGTATGACTTTGGTTTTATATAAAAATTCCAAGTTTTGTCGTATCTTCTTCATGAGTCTGAGTCGTTTTCTCTGTCTTTCTCGCTATCTTGAGATTTTGTGAAATGGTGATTTGAATTGGTTGTACCATGAAAATTTTAAAGAAGTTATGATGATCTCTTCACTTCAATCTTAATTTACTTTCAATCTGGCCAATTGATTTATTAAAATATGTTGAGTTTTACAACTAAAGTGAAGATTACATCCAATATTTAGGGAGTTCAAAGTCCTTGAAAGTTGGGTGCAAATAAATAGGGAAATAAAAATTATCGGGCGTAGAATTGAAGATTTTAGAGTGACAGACTAAAATCCTCAATTCGGTCCTATCGTTTGGGTGCTGAAGTGTAGATGTTAGCCCTC
>NW_018251245.1:8343-9600 GCF_001263595.1 Phalaenopsis equestris | reverse complement strand
TTAGTTCGTAGCTTCTAATATTACTCCCTGTGGGATCGATATCTAGGACTCCATTAGAGCCTTATATTACTTGAGCGATACGTATACTTGCGTTGATCAGTGCGACTTTACAATTATTGAATATTTTATACATATATTTATTAAATCTATAACCGTTATCAAGTTTTTGGCACCATTTGTCGGGGATTTAAATCTTTTAGCAGCAATATCAAATTCTTGAATTTTAAGCATATATAAAGGCGCTATCAATTTTTTTGCGCAGTTGCTGGGGAGTAAAATTTAAATTAAAAAAAAAAATTATAATTAAAGTAACTGAGAAATTAGGACTATTAGAAAACTTTTACTTGAATTGCAACTTATTTTCATATTTAGTTAACTATTTTTCTGTGTACTGATTTCAATTGTATCTTTAAATTGGGACCTGAAATTCTTATACCCTACGATTCAGAATTAGAACGCACTGTTAGGAGAATTAGAAACTAAGAAAAGAACCTAGAAATCCTGACACAATGGAAAATAATGTGAACAGTCAATGAATAGAAAATGAACATCAACCTAGACCTCTACGAGATTATGCAAATCCTACAGCAGATGAAATTCACTTATCTATCCAAAAACCTGATATATCTGCTAATTCATTTGAGCTTAAACCTGCTATTATCCAAATGCAATTCGGAGGTACACCAAATGAAGATCCTAATTTACACCTCGCTAGTTTTTTAGAACTTTGTGCTACCTTCAAATATGAAAGAGTTTCAAACGATGCTATTAGACTTAGAGCTTTTCTTTTTTCACTTAACGATAAGGCTAAGATGTGGTTAAATTCGTTAGCACCTGGATCTATTAGAACTTGGGGAGAACTTTCACAGAAATTTCTATCCAAATATTTCCCTCCATCCAAAACTGTCAAACTTAGAAATGACATAACATCATTTTGTCAGACTGAAGGAGAGTCGATATATGAAGCTTGGGAGAGATTTAAAGATCTTCTTAGGAAGTGCCCACATCATTCATTACCAGATTGGTTGACAAAAATTCAAGTTATATCTAAATTAACACCTCCAACTAATGTAAGAGGGGTTAGAAGTTTTCTTGGGCATGTTAGTTTTTACAGGCGTTATATTAAAGATTTTTCAAAAATTACCAAACCTCTATGCCAACTTTTAGAAAAGGATAATAAATTTGAGTTTACTGAAGACTGTTTAAATGCCTTTGAGTTATTAAAAGAAAAGCTAATCACAACCCCTATAATAGTTT
>NW_018251245.1:297-7961 GCF_001263595.1 Phalaenopsis equestris | reverse complement strand
TTGATGCAAGAATTTGATCTTGTGGTTATTGATAGAAAGAGAACTGATAATCAAATTGCTGATCATTTGTTGAGATTAGAATATCATGAATTATCTGACACCGACTATGAAATTACAGACAGTTTCCCTGATGAACAACTCTATAATATTAATGAGTGGAAAATACCATGGTATGCTCATATTGTTAATTATATTTTAAGTGATATTATTCCACATATGCTGACATTGCAACAACAAAGAAAATTCATTCATGATGCGAAAGCATATTTTTGGGATGAGCCTTATTTATATAAACAATGTAAGGATCTTATTATGAGAAGATGTGTACCTTATGAAGAAACTGAACAAATTATTCAGAAATATCATGATTCTGAATTTGGAGGACATTTTGGAACTGATAAAACTGCTTATAAAATTTTACAAGCTGGATTCTATTGGCCTACTCTCCTTAGAGATGTTACAGATACATAAAAACTTGTGATCGATCCAACGAGTAGGTAATATATCTAGAAGAAATGAAATGCATCTGAATTTCATGTCATAAGTTGAGATCTTTGATGTTTGGGGATTGGATTTCATGGGACCATTTATTCCTTCATCTGGGAACTTATACATAATAGTTACGGTAGACTACGTTTCAAAGTGGATTGAAGCACAAGATTTACCTCGTTGTGACGCTAAAAGTGTTTCAAGATTTTTAATGTAAAACATTTTCACTAGATACAAAATGCTAAGAGTGATTATCACTGATGGAGGATCCCATTTCAGGAATAAATACATTCAAAAATTGGCAAAAAAATTTAATGTTATTCATAGAATCTTTACTATCTATCACTTTCAAACTAGTGGGTTAGCTAAAGTTTCTAATAGAGAGATTAAACATATATTGGAAAAGACTGTAAACCCTAGTAGAGTAGATTGGTCTACTAGACTGGATACTTCATTATGGGCTTACAGGACTGCTTATAAAACTGTTATTCGAAAGACTCCTTACAGGCTGATTTTTGGAAAGACTTGTCATTTACCAGTAGAATTGGAGCATAAAGCATATTGGGCAATTAAGGAATTCAATTATAATTTGAAAGTTGTTGGTGAGAAGAGATTGTAATAAATGAATGAATTGGAAGAATTAAGAAATGAATCTTATGATAACAATAGAATTTATAAGGAAAAACTTAAGTTATGGCATCTTCGGAAGATTAATCAGGAACCAGGATAAGAAGTTTTGCTTTACAATACAGGACTGAAGTTATTCCCAAGGAAATTGAAGTCTCGTGGTCAGGGCCCTTTACTGTGACTCAACTTTATACTTACAGAGCTGTTGAAATCGAAGATCAAAAAACTGGAAATAGATTTAAAGTAAATGAACACAGATTAAAGCCATATTTTGAGGGTGAAAGACCAAATTTTAAAGAGGTTTTAATGATCAGTCAACCTGAATAATACCTCAATAGGTCGAGCTGACGACGTTAAACCAAGCTCTTTATGGGAGGCAACCCATAATTATCTTTATTTTTATTGCGATTATAGTAGTTTTATTTGAAATTATCGTTAGTTTGTGGTAGTATTGAACTCTACTACTCTTATTTACCCTTGAATCATCATATAAATTAGATCCATGAGAAAATAGGAACGCATTCAGCCCAGAACGAAACTGTGAAATTTTTGCCTTAAGAGCCGATGGCTGGCTCGACGCTGCCGACGGCAGGTTTTTCACGAGAGTCTAGATAATTAATTCTCAAGGCTTGGCAATGGCACCATCGACGCCCCCGACGGCAATAACGATGAGATGACAGTCTCCGGAGTTTGAAATGTCAATTTTTGGTGGTTTTAGGCGATATTTACTCCCTATAAACTTCCAAACTTGGTTCTTAAATTCATATTACCCAAAAACACATTGAAACTCCCCCAAATTTATCCCCATGGCTTCCAATTCCACTAAAATCCTAGATTTCGAGTCTTCAATCGGAGAAAGTTGGTTAGTTCTGAGGCGCAACGAATCTTCAACAAAGTGCTGATAAAGATGAGATTAATCAAAGAAAGAGGATTCATGAATCGAGGCTTGAACAATCCTTCGACAGTAATTGAAGAGATGATTGTGCGACCATGATGGGAAGTGTTGTGCTACACTACTGCCGCCGTAGTCGTTCCTTTGGTGAAGGAGCTTTATGCTAATTTGGATGGAATCAACCAGGGAGTCATCTATGTGAGAGCAGATGAATAAATTTTACTCCTGCACGGATTAATGAGTTATATATGATCGAGAATGTTCCTGTCTGCCATTATTCCAACTTCGTCCTGACATGAAATCTAATGAATGAGATCTACCAATTTTTGACAGACGAGACTGAAGACTGGGAAATAAGAGAAAACGGGTATGTTAGTTTCTCTTCTACACTTCTAAACCCCGTTTCTAAACACTGGAACTTCTTCATTTCTGTAAAACTATTACCGATGATGAGGATCAGAAAAGTTACTAAGAAAATTGCTATTCTGAATTACTGCATTCAAATGGGACTACCGATCGATATTAGATCGATAATTGTGAAGTTTGTTTTGGGTATGATCATTCATGGATCAACTTATGGGCTTGGACATCTTTCAACAATTTTCTTACTTTGCAGTCAGTTCCAAGTATCTTATGAGATATAGGACAAAGTACTTCTACCTTGGAAGCCTTTGAACCCAACCGAGAAATTCCCAGCCAATTGAGATGAGAATGATATGACTATTATTGTGGATCAATTGTCTCAGAATTCATATCCTATTCAGCCTTTAGTTCTAGACAAGACACTAGTGATCCTACGTAGAATTAATAAACTGAAGAAAGAGGTGCAAAATGTTATGAATATAATTAACAATATCTCTGATTTTTTTTATCATCTAGACTGTAATTTTTTTAATCATCTAGACTGGAGGATGAAAGAGCATTTTGATCACTCTGGACATATCGAAGGAAGTTTGATACGATTGATGAGAAAGATGGGATTGATAGAAGAGGACTCTACTGAAGAATTCTCATACCGACCCTTCCATAATCTCTTCGTTCATGTTCAATTGATCGACGATATCAGAGGAGAAACAAGCACTGGATTGGAGGAGTAGTAGATTTACTTTGCTAACTATATTTCTATGTATGTGATTTGATTTGAATTTATGTGTTTGCTTCACTTTTGAATTTTGCTTTTAGATCTCAGTATAGTTGAGATTGAGCATAAAATATTTGTTTTCAGCGTTTAGAGTGTTGAGGCTTGGATTGCAACGCTGAATTGATGTATTAAGGTTGAGAAAATACCAAACTTATGTGTGTCGAACGTGTATTGTAACCCTTAGATTTTATATATAATTGTGATGTTTTGTGTTGTGAATGTTTATTTGTGTTAGTGCATCATTTAATCACTTAAATTTATGTCTAGAATGATTGAACAGATGTCGACAAGGCTTGAAATTGATCAAAATCGCAAAAATCTGGAAATTGAACAAATTTTGAAAATCTCACCGACGGCGGATTTTTCCCGAGACTTAGGCTATTTAATTCAATAGAACGGACAGCGAGATACCAAAAAAACACTGCGAGCTCACAAAAAACACCTTTAATCATGATTTTGACCAGTCAACCGCCACTATTCATCATCTCCTTCCTCTTAAAAAATAAAAATTTCGATCTAGGGCTTGAAGATCTTGGATTTGGGGTGATTTCATAGCGTTTAGACACCATATTTTATCATATCTCGGTAAGACCTTTACTCCAAACTAAAAATATTTGATTTATCACCTTAAATTTCTTCCACATTGAGGAGATCCATAAAAATTGAAAATGTGGAGAATATATTTGAAAGAAATTCATGGAACTTAGGTTTGAACTCTTAGAGTCATTTGAAGTGTATTTTGGAATTTTTTTCTAATAATTTTGATTAGATTGATGTTGTAGTTTGAAATTTGCATGTATAGTTATAATAGACTTTGATTAGTACTTTGTAAAATTATAATGTGATGTGATTTTTTTTTTGCATTGTGATGTATTTGTAATTGTTTTTATTTAGTATTGTGATGTGTTAGTGAAATATTGTGTTTGTATAATGTTTAATTTTGTACTTTCAAAATTTCATTACCCAGCAAATTCTCTAATGATTTTTATCTATAGAAAGCTCCTAATATTACAGACCAATTCAAAATGATGAAAATGCCTAAAATACTGAGATATGATTTATATTTAAAATTTTCTTTCTACTTGTATCATACCATATTGAAAAATTTAAGTTTAGGGGAGGGAAGAAAAAGATTAACTATTATATGTTCTTAATTTAAATATTTTTAAAAATTATTAATATGATTTTTTGTAGTGAAGTTAATTCAGATAACTATATTTTATAGATATTTAAATATTATGGTAGATTTAAAGGAATATTTTTGTAAGGAAAATTAATTTTGTAGATTAAGATATTTAGTATAAGATAATAAGGCTATAGTTAACTATTTAAAGTAAAGAATTCACTTGAAAAAGAAAAAGAAAGGATTGACAACAATCCCTGAAAAGAAAATAAAAATATATAGGATTGAAAGCAATCTAAATGAAAAAAAAAGGAAAAATATATAAGTGAGGAGAAGCCTGAGGAGATGCCTAATAAAAAATTGGCTTCACTTGGACCTACCTAAAAGGAAAACCTAAATACATTCCTGAACTTATATTTATTGAATAACATCTTTTACTAGTAATGTTCTCATGAAGTTCCTATCATTTGAATATTTTAAGTGACCTGATATTACAACATATAGTCATTCTTGAAATGAATAGAAAACTAGAACTCTTAAACTTGATGACTAGATAGTCTTGTACCTACAGAGTTAATTGAATTACTTGAAATTTTTCTAAAAATCTCACTATGGTATTTATTTAAATCAAACTTATAGTATTTCTGAATTAAAACTTTACTACAGTAAATCATAACTTTTATGTACTACTAAAATTACTTGAGGATAAGTAATTGTTAAGTTTGGGGGATTTTGACCAAAGGAAAAGATGTTGAGATTTTCATACCTATTTTACACTGATTTTGAAGATATTGCACATTAAAGAAAGGTATTTTTTATGTTTTGTTGCAGGTATGTTGAATTATGGTCATTGGAGAAAAAAGATGCAGAAAGGAGCGAATATGGAGCAAAAAGGACCAAAATATGAAGATTTGATCTTGAGCGCCAACGACGGGTTTTTCCTGAGAGTCCAGATTTAAGTATTCTAGAAGGCTGCCAACGACGCCATCGAGGCCGCCGATGGCGAGCACATCGGTTCTCTCAACAGATGCATTGAATGTGGATGATTTTTGAAGGGACACTTGGGCAACTCTTGAAAACTCTTCTACAACTTTAAAAGAAACATTTGGAGGCCAAAAAATGGGTGTTTGTGGTGCCCATTAGAGTGTAAAGAGTGGTTAGTATTGTGAGGAATTCTTTGAAAGATTGTAAAAGTGGAAGGAAAGTGAGAGATTTCTTCTTCCTTGCCGCTACAAAGAAGAATTCTGTGTGCTGTAAAGAAAGGAAGAGATTCAGAGGAACTATATTGTTGTGATTAAGTATTGATTTTTTAAATCTTATTTCGTAGCCTCTAATATTACTTACTGTGTGATCGATATCCAAAACTCCATTAGAGCCCTGTATTACTTGAGCGATACGTATACTTGCGTTGATAAGTGTGACTTTGCAATTATTGAATATTTTATACACATCTTTATCAAATCTATAACCGTTATCAAGTTTTTGGCATCGTTGCCGAGGATTTAAATCTTCTAGCAGTAGTATCAAATTCTTGTATTTTTAAGCATATATAAAGTCACTGTCATACCCTTAGTGTGAAAATTTATTATAACTCATAAATCATTGCAAGTGTTCACACTAGCTACTAGAAATAAATTGAGATATATTTTCTGGCATAATTTATGAGATTAAAAATACGCGTAAGTGCAGGCTTGGTCACTTAACCACCTTGGAACCAAGTCTAACTAAATCCAAATTCTCTTATGAATCATCATATGTTGGTCCTAGCCATCTTGACTAAAGGCTAGAGGCTTTGGAAAATCCATATGAGTTTCATAAAGAGTTGAGTGGAAGATCTAATGGGTGTGATTTAGGGTTTTGGGACAAGTGGGGAGTAGTGATGTGCTTAAGTGTGTGAAAAACCAAGCCCTAGCCACTTAGGGTGGTCCTAAACCCAACAAGCCTATGGGGAATCATCCTTAAACCCATACATGTTGGTCTCAACCTTCCAAATGTGGAGGTTCATGATCATCCATGTGAGTTGCAAAGAGAGTAAAGAAGTTGTGTGAATTTCTATATAAGTGGGCTCCATCTCTAGTCTTCTAGGATAGTCACAAGGAAAGTCCTAGGGCTACATCATAAGCACTAAGAGGTAGGAAAGACCTCACCAAATATGAGGTCAAGAAATGGACCCCTAATAGGTGTGGTGTGCTAACTAAGCACACTGTGCATATATGCATGCCGAACATTAAAAGTTCATTCATTTCAAAATTTAAGTGTATGGTTATGATTTAATTTAATCTACATATAAATATGATTGTAATAAAAATAGTGTTTTAATTTTGAAAAGTAATGATTTAATTTTTGAAAATACGAGACCAAACCAATCTTATATAAACAATAGTTTAAATAAATGAGCACAATGATAGACCTAAAATATATAGTGTTTATAGACACATTTTTATATCTGTTTTTGAGATATTGCTCTTTAACGGAAGGTATTTTTATGTTTTTCTTTCAAGTATAAGTAAAAATATGAAAAATGCCTAAAGGAGTGAAAAAATATCAAATTTGGAGCAAATATGTGAAAATTGTGCTAAAGTGTTTTGGCGCCTAAGTGCCAGATGCGGTGCTTACGCGCGGTTAAATAAAGAAGGCCATGCTTAAGCGCCAGAGGCGTTATTTGGCAGTTTTCTTCATTTGGCCGAATTTTGAAGAGGTATTTGAGGCACCTATTGGCTTAAGAGAGTGGTTACAAATACGAAAATACAAATTAAAGACGAAAATACAAATTAAAGACTTGTGAAAGGAGGTATCTCTTGGAGAAATACATCAAATTGGGACATATTTTGAAGAGTTCCCAAGGTAATTTTTGGAAAATTATAAAAGAAAGAAGAGAAGACTTTGAGAAGAGCCTTGAAAAGGTCCGAAAAAGTGTGGGTGCTTGAAAAGGGAAAGTTTTGAAAGTTCTTGAAGAAATTTGGGAGTTAGTTTGGAGAGATTTTCAAGCAGCACACCAAATATTTACTTTATCCTTTTTATTTTTTTTTATTTTGAGTGTTGTAAAAGAAAAGAGATTCAAAGGAACTTCAAGAGGTTGGTGGAGGACTTGAGATAAGTTTTTATCTTTTGTTTTCATACTACTTTTTGTTTTAATTGAGACTTGTTGTTGGTTTGATAATGATTTCTTCTGTTAGACTAAAGTGTGGTTTTGTTTTCTCCATGGATTCTGAGTAGTTTTCTATATCTTTCTTCTTAAAATGATAAGTAATTAAGTGTTGGATGAAAGTTATGGAGAGTATTGATCTTTAATGTTGGAAGAAATTGTGATGATTTAAATCCATGCACTTCATTTACTTCTTGATTTGGCCAATCCAGATGTTAAAATTTGTTGTGAGAACATGTAAGAACCA
>NW_018251245.1:0-247 GCF_001263595.1 Phalaenopsis equestris | reverse complement strand
TCACATGAGGTTGTATGAATGAGAATGTAGTTCATATGATTGAGTGCAAATAAATATGGAAATATTCATTGAAGGGTGTAGAGTTAGAGGACTTTAAAGTGAGAGATTAAAGCCCCCAACTTGGTTTATTGTTTTGGGTTCTGATATGAGATGTTAGCCCCAGGTGGAAGGAATCGAGGGAACTTCAGAGTGAGAGCTAGTATCTTCCTTGCCAAACTTTAAATTAACCAATGTTCTTTATAACATT
>NW_018251244.1:0-503 GCF_001263595.1 Phalaenopsis equestris | reverse complement strand
TTTGGGGGATCGTGAACCTCGAAGACCGACATCAGATCCAACCTCTACTAGGGATTCAGATGGTTGTGGGTATGCGACTGTTTGTTGGAAAAATATTTCCTCAGTACTACGCACGTTAAGCTACGTGTGTATCCAATAAAATGTCGCCTTGTGTAAACTCTAGCCCCACTTATTAAAATAAATAAAATTAAAAGAAATATTTTTTAAAATTGTATTCGCGATCCGGCCTGAGCGAAAACCCGAACCCGCCTGTCTGTTCATTTTCTCTTAACTACTTCATTTTCTACGCACTATTACGAGTTTAGGGCTTAGTTTTCCTCGGCGAAACCCTCCGGAGAAGCGCATCCTCCTGCGAAACCCTCCGACGAAGTGCATCCTCCGGCACAAATGAAGGGCACCATGGCGTCCAGTCGTTCGTTAAAATCACGGTATGCACCTTAACCAGAGTAATGAAATATAAGTAACACGTCAGTAACACAACAATAGCACAACAATACCACATC
>NW_018251243.1:68902-69196 GCF_001263595.1 Phalaenopsis equestris | reverse complement strand
ATGATTTTCGGGTCCTGTTCATTTGGGACGATGACACGTGACTGTCAGATCGAGCGTGTATTGATCGGATGACACTGATGGCGTCGGAAAGACCGCGGTCCGAGATGGGCGGGAATGAGCTGGCTAGCAGCGCCAATCACAGAGCGACACGTGGCCTGTTCGAGTCGTACGAGGTTGACATGGATAAGTAGGAAAATAGGGGCATTTCTTATTTATTTAATCCCTAAAACTTCAAAAATACATAACTTTGTGTAGAAAAATCAAAAAAATAAAATAAAAATACCCTCTTGCTCA
>NW_018251243.1:63809-65685 GCF_001263595.1 Phalaenopsis equestris | reverse complement strand
CTTCTTAAGTGACTTTGGTCATTTAGGATGTAATTAACTATAGGGGCTTGCCCTTATAGGAAGCATGTCCGAACCCAGCTTAATATAAGCCCTATTTAATCCTTTATATTAAATAAGGGAACTTGTCGGCAAATACAAAGGTTTCGCAGACCAAACGGATGTCATACTTTCCTTACTTTATTTTGATCGAGCTTCATCCTCAATTCTTGTGTTTATCCTTTGGGATAGATACAAGATTTGAGGTACGATGCTCTTTCATTTTAAACTATGAAAATATGAGGTCAGTTTGATTTCATACTTCAACGTCTTTCCGAAGCGGGCGACGGGATTTCGATTCCAGCAACTGACAGCTTCTTACGGGCAACCTCACAAACCATCACCGAAATAACGCCGACAAGGTCTTTATCATAATTCATATTTTTTTTATGTAGTAATGGAGTTACTTGAGGACAAGTAACATGTAAGTTTGGGGGATTTTGATACACCAAAAAAATATGCATTTTTAGACTCATATTTTATACGTATTTTTGATGATATTACACTTTAATGGAAGGTATTTTCATGTTTTATTGTAGATTGTTGATTTTTAGAGATTAAAGTAAAAATAAAGCAAAAAGTATGAAATTTGGAGTCAAAATGATGTTTTTAAAGAAATGCTTAGCGCCAGCAGCGCTGAGGGCAGCACCGACGGCGCAGAACAAATTAGCGCAGAGATTTTTTACTCAGTGCCAAACACGGTGCAGACCCTATTTCTAGATGGTTCAATGTATTTAGATGATTTTTTGAAGAGTTTTTGGAGGCACCTCTTGGAGAACCGACCTTGGGCTCTATTTGGGGCTAAATCTCATCAAGAAAAGTGATCCTCTATGTTTTTCACTCATCTACTTTCATTTTTCGCACCACATCATTCCATTCCACTTCAATATTAGAGTCAATTAGTGATTTTGCTTTCCTGGCTTAGAGTTTTTGTGGTGAGATTTAGTGTGAAACTTTCTGTAAGAGTGTTGGAGAAGGAGAAAAGTAAGAGATATCTTTTTCCTAAATTTCTATGGAAAGGATACAAAGGATTTGCTTTAACAATGGATTTGCTTTGAGAAAGAGTTTTCAGATAAGTATTGTTTGTTTTTCAGTGTTGTATCAACTTTCTTTTATATAAGAAATTTGTGTTTTGTTAATTCTTTCTCATGAAGTCTGAGTAGTTCGCTCTATCTTTCTCCCTACTCTGAGATATGGTTAAATGAAGAAATAATATGAATATGCCAATATTAAATTCTAAAATAAATTGTAATGATTTTTCAACTCACAACATAATTTACTTTTTAATCTGGCCAATTGAATTGTTAAAATGTGTTGTGAAATATATGATCAGGGAAATGGAGTATGAGTTCTACAACAGAGTAAGGAGCACATTTGATTCCATGAAGGAGAACATTGTTTATGGAATTAAGTGCAAATAAATAGAGAAATATTCTTTGTTGGGTGTAGAATTAGAGAACCTTTAGGGTGACAGAGTGGGAGCTGGTATCCTCCCAGCCTAGCCACTGATTTAGGGACTAAACACTGAGATTAGCCAATAATTTTCTATGCACTGTATCAGGGTAGAGAATTAAAATTACTCCTATTTGGCACAATACATATTATGAACATTTATCTCATCTCATTTGACCATGGCCTCATTGTAGTGGGAGGGATGCTTTTTTACATAAGAATCTCCGTTACATAAACATTGTTAATACATTAGTATTTACTATTTTAAATTTTTCACATTTGATCTGATAATAGTTTAGAAATTTAATTTTGATTACATCTCAACAATTGAAATTAGTGACAGTGATTTTGACAGTGATTCTGTGAATTTCCTAGCAAATTTATCATT